>NC_081842.1:27807075-27926166 GCF_963259705.1 Myotis daubentonii | reverse complement strand
AACTGAAACTTGGTCTTCACCCCCAGGCCTTTCACATGTGTCCTCTACCTAAATACACTTTCCTTTCCTCTTTGTGCTTAATTTTCTCAAGGAAACTTTTCCTGGTCCCTAGTAATAGGTCTTTCTCTTATTTTCATGACATATATCTTCATGGATAATACTCTGTTATAATTACAATGTTACAGTTTGTGATCATTTTATTAGTGTCTGCCTCATGGCTTAAAGAGCTGTAAATTCCACAAGAACAATGATAGTGCCAGTCATCCCAATAAATTTAATAAAAAATAATAAATTTTAAAAGTTCTTAATAAATATTTGTTGATTAATATCAGTGGTAGAGAGGTGCTTTAATTCTACCCATTTCAGGCTCCTGGATTTTAGGATGGTAGCACAGTAAATTTGTGTTGTTTTAAGCCACAAACTTGTGGTAATTTGTGAAAACAGCAATAGTAAACTAATATACATGTATAGTATTTATAACTGTAAAAGTTATTTATAGTTCAGAATTTTAATTTTCTGTTTATTATGACTTCCACCAGATGTTCCCAGAAGAGCGAAACTCGTCTTGAGGAGCCTGAGTAACCTGCACAATGCTTGTCATGTAAGTTGAGTGGGAGAATACATTGTCTTTCGATGATCTAGTAATAGAAAACATCCATTTGTACATAACAGCAAAATTTTAATACTCTTACATTTTGTATAATTTTTGTGACTACTAAAGAAGTTGCTGGTGTCTCTCCTTTTTTTTTTTTTTAATACTCACACGAGGATATTTTTCCATTGCTTTTAGATAGAGTGGAAGGTGTGGGAGGAAGAGAGGAAGAGAGAGAGAAACATCAATGTGAGAATGTGAGAGACACATCGATTGGTTGCCTCCAATACATGTCCCTGCTGGGGCAGGGGATGGAGCCTGCAATGGAGGTACATGCCCTTGACTGGGAATTGAACCTGCTACCCTTCAGTGCGTGGGCCGACTATCAACCACTGAGCCATACTGGCCAGGGCAAGGTGTTTCCTTTTTGAAAAAACAAAACTTCCTTCTCTTCACATTTCTTTTTTTTGCATGGTAATAAATATTTAACTCAAGCCTAGCCTTGAATTTTGGTTTACAATATAATGATAATATAAACTATTTATTAAGAATAGAAAAACATTATTGTTGATTTTTTCTACAACAATGGCTTTTTGAGTATTGCTATTTTTCCTGATTTTTAAAAATTCTCTTTTTTCTGAAAAGATCAAAATGCCTAATGATAAGTTTATTGAAAAAATCTGGCAGGTCGGAAAATAATTAATAAAATACATTTATAGTTTAAGCAATGTATTATAAATTAAAACAAAAATATTCTGATGTGAAGTTGAGGTATTTCTTTACTGTGAGCCTACTGGCTCAAACTGTATAATTTTTGTAATGACCACATACATATCCAATTATATTTGGGATATTTGAATTAGAATAAGACTATGTTAAAAAGCAATCTGAGAAAAAAATCCTTATAGTAAAGACTTTTTAAAAATTCACCATAATTTGTAGCATCGTCCTATACCTGAATTGATAGCAATGTACTTAGAGACTCAATTATTTCCCAAATATTCCAACAATGTTTTATATAAGTGACTTTTATTTTGTTCTGCCTTATTTGTTTATGTAATATGTAATGAAAAATGCTGGAAGTCACTAATCATCAGAGAAATGCAAATTAAAACAACAATAAGGTATCACCTCACACCTGCCAGAATGGCTACCATCAACAAATCAACAGAGGAGCAGTTAATCCAATTAGTTAAATGGAGGTTTATTAATAGAGCTAATACTGCATATTCTTTTCTTAATTCCATTCTTTTCTATCTGGAGATTTTTTATTTCTTTTTTAAAATTCAATTTACATATGACCTCATCCAAGATACCATCTCTGACATTATCAGACAGAGATAAATATTTCTCTTTTCTCTCACAATGCTGGCAGTACGTACATTTTGTAAAAATCAATACATTATTGCACTGGTAAATGGGATTGCTTTTTAAATTTCTCTTTCTGTGAGTTCATTATTGGTGTATAGAAAAGCCATAGATTTCTGGGTGTTAATTTTGTATCCTGCTACATTGCTGAATTCATTTATTAAGTCTAGTAGTTTTTTGATGGAGTCTTTGGGGTTTTCTATGTACAATATCATGTCATCTGCGAATAAGGAGAGTTTGACTTCTTATTTTCCAATTTGGATGCTGGTTATTTCTTCTTCTTGTCTGATCACTATATCTAGTACTTCCAGTACTGTGTCGAACAGGAGTGGCGAGAGTGGGCAACCCTATCTTGTTCCTTTTCTTAGGGGAAATGGTTTTAGTTTTTGCTCATTGAGTATACGGCAAGTGCTGGAGAGGATGCGGAGAAAAAGGAACCCTCCTTCAATGCTGGTGGGAATGCAGATAGGTACAGCCACTTTGGAAAACAGTATGGCATTTCCTCAAAAAATTAAAAATGGAACTGCCATTTGACCCAGTAATACCACTTCTAGGAATATATCCCAAGAAAACAGAAACACCAATCAGAAAGGATATATGCACCCCTATGTTCATAGCAGCACAATTTACAATAGCTAAGAGTTAGAAAAAGCCTAAATGCCCATCAGCAGATGAATAGATTTGAATTCTGTGATACATCTATAAAATGGAATACTACACTGATGTAAAAAAACAAGGAATTCTTACCATTTGCAGCAGCATGGATGGAACTGGAGAGCATTATGCTAAGTGAACTAAGCCAGTCAGTGAAAGAAAAATACCACATGATCTCACTCATTTATGGATAATTAAGACCATTATAAACTGATGAACAAAAATAGATACAGAGGCAGAGAAGCATCAAACATACTGTCAAACTACAGCGGGAAGGCTGGGGAGGGTTGTGGGGGGGAGGTAAAAGATCAACAGAAGGACTTGTATACATGCATATAAGCATAACCAATGTACGCAAGACACTGGGGGTGAGGGGGTGAGGGCAAGTGTCAGGGGGTAGGGGATGCCGGGGGAAGGTCAATAGGAAAAAAAAGGAGACATATTTACTACTATTTGTAATACTTTAAGCAACAAAATAAAATTAAAATACATTATTTGTCTTATTTGACAACATTTCTGTGATCTCTAAAGTACAGAGGTTATATTCCCTTCATCATTGTTTTCCACTGACCAGCATAGGTCTGAATGTATACTAATAGACTATTGTTTTTATTTGTGTATGTGTGTGTGTGTGTGTGTGTGTGTGTGTTATTGTTGTTGGTTTGTAGTGAATGAATGACATCCATGATATAAAGATATATTAGATATTGACTGGGTTCATAACTCAGGGGGGAAATTTTTAAATGACATAAACATAAAAGGAAGGCATTGCAATAAATAGTTGAGGAAAATCTGTGTGATAAGGAAAGATTTTAAAAAAGTATGCAGGGAAGAAGAATTGAGTGCTAAGCTTTCATTTATACCCACATTGTTGTGTATTAAGCACTATCAGCACTAGGAAAGGAATCACAAAACTGCCCAGAGACATGGGAAGTAGGAGTGAAACACAATGACGCAATGGGGTTGGTAGGCTGGATAATTCCTGCATTTAGTGAAACATTTATTGAGAGTTGATCTTGCAGGTCTTAATGAGGCTGTGAGTTATTTAGAAGGAAGGAGGCCTAGGATATAATTATATAATTTTAAGGAAAACAATAATGATATTGCTTGGGTGATATTGCATGGTCAAACATTCAAGAAAAAGTTTAATCAAATATGTAGGAGAAAACAAAAAAAATGCTAAAATGTACTTACTCCAATTAAATACAAACTACAATGTAATAACATGCATGCTATTTAAAATGATATTTAAGAATCAATACAGCATGAACACTGAAAAACTGAATAGACATAGGACAGTTTGTCCAACTGAAGCATATCCTCTCTTTAGAAGACTGTAACTCAGCTACATTCTTCCCAATAGATGCCATTTATTTTCACATCTTTAGAAATGTTTGGAATAATTCCAGAGTCTCTTCTTTGAAGAATTAAATTCTTAGTACTCAATGTCTTCTTTATTTAGCCCACTATTATGCTATTCTTCCCCTAATCCAGGTGTTTAGTCATCTACTTAGGTTTTGAAGCTTCAGCAATTTTTAATAATGCTGGCTTTTCTGTGTTTGCCCACTATAATTTAAATTATATTTTTTACCAACATTTCTTGTCAACATTATAATGTACTAGGTGATATTAATAACTATAATTGTTCTTTGGCTGAAAATGTATGGCTCAGTAAAGATTAAGGTGATTTTATTCTGCTCTGCCAAAAATAGACTTTGAATTAGAACTACAAATATATTATGGTTTTATTCAAAATATTTTATATATAATGAAATCTCATATGTGTGTGTGTGTTTTCTCTTTTCTATTAACAAAATCTTCTATAGACATTTTTTTCAATGTGACATTGTGTCTTTTTTTTTTCAATTTGTAGTAATGAATAGATTTCTATTCCATTCCATCAAAAGTACAAAAGTTCTGAACTGACTTATGCTAAAATACAAACTCTTACAAAAATATGATATTGAGTAAAACAATAAGTAATTGAGCAAAATAATGAAAACATAAACTCAACAAAATAATTTTTAAAAAAATTCCTGCTACTAAGCAACTCCTCAAAATGTGCTATATCATTTCACTAATTCTTCACTCATTCAATCATTCAAAAGATACTTACTGTAAGCCATCCATTGCTCTAGACAGTAGTGACAAATAAAACAGAAAATGTTTCTACCCTCACGGTACCCATATTTTAATAGATGGATCCAGTAAACAAATAAATCAGTGTATATTTGGCTTGTGATAAGATGATAAATATTATAGAGAGAAAGAAAGCTGGATAAAAGGATGTAATAGGCATCTCTAAGTGGCGATAACAACACAATGATCTCTTTCTCCTGTAATTCAAAACCACTCTGACTATACTGTATTTTGCTGTTTTAGTTTAAGATTTTTAAAATTTATTTTTAGAGAGAGGGAAAGGAAAGGGAGAGAGAAACATTGATGTGAGTGTGAAGCATGGATTGGCTGCCTCCTGAACACCCCTTACCAGGGATCGAGTCCATAACCCGGTTTGTGCCCTGTACAGCAATTGAACCAGCAACCTTTTGGTGCATGGGACAATGCCCAACCACCTGAGGCACACCAGCCAGAGTCTGACCATACTAGCTTAATGCATTCCATAACTCATTACAATAATTGAATATAATATGTTGTACATTATTACCAATAGGGTGTAATGTATTACCACAATATAAAATGGCCTATCTGCCCAGAGCATTAATTTAATTTTTTAAATATTTTATATTCACCAAACAAAAACTATAGTTTTGCTCTGCACATAACCCTAATTATTGAGAAAGAATGTGCGGACAGGCCAACATGAAAAGCTTTGTGTATGTGACAGGTACATGCCCTGTTGTCAATATTGGTAGTCGGATTTTATGCATCAATTTTCTTGTTTTGGTTAATTTTAGCCTGTGAAAAAAATAACTACTTCTTCTACATATTAAAAAAGTTTTAGAGCCTAAACTACTGAGTCATGGCACTGAACTCTAGTAACTCCTCCATGAATGGTTCTCTATCCATATACACACAGATGCTCACCTTTATCCCAGTAAAATTGTTTGAAATACTTTCATTCTGCCATTGCTGCATGCATTTTTAATTTAACCACTTTTTTCAATATACATTTAGAAAAACATTTAGTAAAAGGGTGTCTATAGAGAGAAAAAGAAGTAACATTTTTTATCCAAGTAGCACTAAATATAATTTAACATCTTGTCCTCAAAATATTATAAAAACACCAACCTCAGAAATTATTCAAATGTGTAACAACACAGTTCATCTTTACATGCAACCGTTTTGGTTGGTATAATTTTAGTATACTTTCATGTTGGGGATGGACAGTCTTTTGTTGGGGGCAGGGACTGCTGCCCTGTGCATTGTAGGTTGTTTAGCAGCACCCTGACCTCTACTGCAACCAGATGCCAGGGGCAGTAAAAAATATCCCAAATATTCCCGTAACCGGTTTGGCTCAGTGGATAGAGCGTCGGCCTGTGGACTGAAAGGTCCCGGGTTCGATTCTGGTCAAGGGCATGTACCTTGGTTGCAGGCACATCTCCAGTGGGGAGTGTGCAGGAGGCAGCTGATCAATGTTTCTCTCTCATCGATGTTTCTAACTCTCTATCTCTCTCCTTTCCTCTCTGTAAAAAATCAATAAAATATATTTTTAAAAAAATATATCCCAAATATTGCCAGATGCACTCTCTGGAGCAAAATTGCCCCAGTTTGAGAACTACTGATACAGACAATGCAGTTTTCCTACTCAGGTTTAAGCGTGCTAAGTGGAGTTTGGAACATTACAATGAGTATTTTGGCAGGAGGGCTGAGGGGGCAGAAAAAGAAGAAGAAGATAGAGGATGTTAAGTACTCATAGTGTTGGCCAAATTCTGAGGCTGCTGGTTCAGATGATGGAGTGTAGATTTTTTGTTTATTCTTAATGTTTGTGCAGTTTGCTGACCTGAAATAATTTCACTTTATACTCAAAGCATCGAAAATCTTTTTCAATCTCTTAAGCTTTATATTTTTACTTGCCCTTCTACATCATAAATATTGAAGAATTCCTTGGACTTCCTAACTATATTCTACAATCTGCCTGGATTTTCTTAATTACTGTCATGGCTTTAAATAATACCACTGTCTGATATATCTAAATTAGCGTGTGTTACCAATCCTGACTTATATCCAGAAATTTCCATCTAAATGGAAAACTTCAAAATCAGTATCTTGTTCTCTGAAGCCTGTTCTTCATCTTTAATCTGTTGAAGCATCATCATTCTTCTAGTGGACATGAAATGAAGAATCAGAAACTGATGCAAGTTCCAAACCATCCCCACCTGTTCCAGTGTATCCTCACTCTCCACTGCACATCCATCCTACTTCCCACATTGCTGACTTCAGCCCATAAGTTGCAAAGATGGAAGCCTTAGTAAACTTAATCAGCTCCCACATTGTGTGTGCTTAAGCCACTGTAAGAAATTCCTTAGAGTATCACTCCTAGTGATTATGTTTCTTTGATTGAATGAGGAATCTCTTTCTTCTTTTTTTTTTCAACATCCTCTCCATAAAGGAGTCGGATATAGTCTTCTTTTTCATTCATGTCTCAGATCGTTCATCTTCATTTGTCATTTCACCCTCTTTCAGGCCTTTATTCATTTCAATAGTCCCCTATCTGGTCAGCCAGACACAAATCTCTTTTTTAATCCCTTGTTCATATGGCCCTCAGAGCTATAATTTTAAAAAAATATCTATCCTTTCATTTTCATTCATTCACACGTAAAAATATATTTAATGAACATTTGTTGTATGCCAGGCACCGTAACAGACATTGGAGATGAAGTGACAAAACAAACAGACATAACTCCTTCTCTTATAGAGTAAACATAGTAATGTGGGAGACAGGTAAGGAGCACGGAAGATTAATAAAATGAGTATAGATAATGATAAGTGCTTAGAAAAAAACAAGATGACGAACTAAAGTATAACTAGAGGAGTGAGGAGAAGCACATTCTGAATCACAGTGTCTGGGAAGACCCCTCAAGGAGGGATGTGTAAGTCGAAGCCTGAAGGGAGGAAAGAGCTAGATCTATCAGTCAGTGTTTAATTGATGAAACAGAATAACTGGGATATATGAAGGCTTTCATAGAGATTTGAGCTTACATAACACGGAAGCTGATAAGCTTATACTTATAAGGCTTTCTTCTTTGCATCTGATGTTGGGGCTGAAGTCAGCAGTGCTGAAAGTTGGGAAGGGAAGATGGGTGTGAAGTGGGGAGAGTGAGGACACACTGGACAGGTGAAGATGGACTGGAACTTGCATCACTTTCTCACTACCCCCAAGCTGCCAACTTCAATAATTCAAGTTACTTTCAGGAAAAGCTGGAACCCTTTTCATGAAGCCAAACATATACCTAGTTTAGGATTTGAGGGAGCTACAAGAGGATCTGGTTGCTTCTGAAGGAGTCAGAGGCCCTACTCTGCTCCTTGCAAACAAGGTGAATGAGCTGAGAAGAAAACACCTGTGTGAACCACAAAAGCACCTGAACACATTTTGCTTTTCATCAACTACTTGTGTGTGAAAGTGGGGAAAAAAAGTATCTTCGCATTTCAAACTCCTGCTAAAGGTCTCTGTCGTTGCTTCTAATTTGGAACCATGTAGGGAGGAGGACTCCAGGGAATGTGGTCCCCTCTTAGCTAAATTGACATAATAGAATTCGACCAAAAATATTACACTAGTCAGGCAAGGAGTAAGGAAAAGCACATTCTAGGCATTGGAACTAATATGTGTGAAATTTTTGAGACAGTAAAGTGTATGGTACATTTAACAAATTGAGAATGAAAGTGGCTGGACAATAGTAAAGGAATAGGAGAAGCACATGGAATGGTATTAAAGACATCTGCAGGGTGGAGATTCTGCAATGCCACATGAGGTATGAACATGGCAAATGGTCACCATTTCCTTCAAAGTCTTCTGTTTCTCCCCTTAGAAAACCCAAGTTTCTTGACTTTGCATCCTAGCTCCTAAAACAGGGTTATAACATCTAACCATGGTGGGACTACACCAAGCACTCTCAATGAACATTGTAATCACCTAGAGAAATAATAAAAATCTCATTCTTGGTCCTCACTTCCAAAGAGTGTGTGTGTGTGTGGTTTGTGAGAGGAAGGGAGAGGGAGAGGGAGAGAGAGAGAGAGAGAGAGATCAATGATGAGAGAGAATCATTGATCGGCTTCCCCGTGCACACCCTTTACTGGAGATGGAGCCCTCCCTCAACACAAGCATGTGCCCTGACTGGGAATGAAATAGAGACCTCCTGGTTCACAGGTCAGCACTCATCCACTGAGCCATGTTGGCCAGGACAAAGATGATAGTTTTAATTGTTCTGATCTATATCCTTTTTATCTGCTGAACTAGAATACCATAGAATTGGCTTATACAAGGGTTCTCCTGGATATTTGAGAGTTGTTTATTCCTTTTTTGATGCTCAGAAAGAAGTTAAGATAATAAAATAATTGAAGATGAAATATTGAGTCCTTTGGTATAGTAACACACTGGAATTTTGCTATCCCTTACTTGTATTCTCAGTACAGCAAAGATCTCGATGGCCACTTCCCTTTGAGATGACTAACTGAGGATAGACTTGCAAGGTCACTTTCCTTCATCACTCTCCTTATTCTTGACTTTGAATGATGTGACCCTTCCTTCTGCTGCCCTCTCAGACCTTCAACCTCCTTCTAAGGAAAATGAAATAAGACTGAATATGATTTGTGATGAGAATTATGAATTGTATTTTTTATTCTGTTAGACCCTGCTGATATGCCCGAGATTAGAAAGAAAAACTCCTTGGTTACAAATTATCCCTTCCTATTATACACATATTAAAGTATAGCAAAGGGATGATGTATATGAGAAGAAAAAGGATATGGTTAATTTTTAGTTTTAAACTTCAAGTTTTAATTTTTGGTGGAAATTTGTTGTAGCCACACCATTTTCTACATCTTTCCACTATCCAAGTCCAAATGAGTCTATGCAACATGACTAAACCAACATTAGATTTGGTTAATTTTATTAATTTCATAGAAGATACATCCCAAACAGAAGGTAGATACTGAGTATGTAGATTTATGGAATATGTTTATATGGATAAATAGAAATGAGCAATGACATAAGAGAAATTTCTCTAGAGCAGTGGTTCCCAACCTTTTTTGGCCATGCCCCTCCTAACCATCTCTAAAATTCTGATGCCCCCCTGTGACATATAATTCTTATTATTAAAAAAGTGAACTCCTATTCATGTGGAGGAAGCTTAAAAGGCCATTAACTTGGTCTAAACAAACTTCCAGAAAACATGGCATCCATGAAAGAGAAAAATAAAAGAACAAAAGGACAGTTGAAGTACTGAGGAAAAAATCACTAAGAAATTGTTTAAAAAATAATAATAGGAAGTGATATGAAAAAATAGCAATAAAGTTTCAAAACATATAATAGAGAACTGAAATGCATAAATATGTCCCAATATATATTTATGTACTGTATATGAGGCCCTTAGAACCATAAGAAATGCAAAAAATTCACTGTTAATAACTCATTCTCGAATTGCCCCCCTTAAAATTCAATTGCCCCTCTGTGGGGTGTGTGCCCCATGTTGGGAACCACTGTTCTAGAGTCACACTGCTTCCTTCATCATTTCATCCCTTTTCTGTGTAACTTTGGTCAAATCACTCCACTTTTTAGTGCCTCATACTTCTCATCTATGATATAGTGATAATGATACCCCATAGGCTTATTGTGAATTGTGAAGATTAAATGAGCACTCAGAAAAGCACTACATAAACCAAGTAACACCCATATTTGTAGTGTGTAGATACACACACATATATATGCATTATTTATGTATGCAGTTTATACTTGCATTTACAATATTTTATATATTTATAATATTGTATATAATTATTATATGAAATATGTAATTAATGATTGTATATGTTACCAGATAACATCACAGCCTTTTCACTGCTGAGATAACTAGCTCTGCTCAGGGAAAAGGAGATGAAGCTGCAGGGTATTTGGGTTATTTATTCATTGTATCGCTGAGAGATTTGTGGAATAGAAGGGAAGTAAGAGTCTCACAATTGTCATGTAGCAGGGTAGCATTTCAATTATTATGCTATTTGGAACAGGTTATGGTCTCCAAAGGTAATTTTTATTCAGCATTATTATAGGATATGCAATTGATTCCATTCATTTCTGTAAGGGACTCAGAATCATAGATGATGAATCTCTTTTCAAAGAAAAACATTTTCAGCTTTAGAAAGTAATTTATGAGGCTACATTCGTGTCATGAACAGAATAAAGAATGGCAAGAGATAGTAGCACTGCCCCATTATTTACCAATGCTTGTCCTTTCTTTCTGTGGTGTCGATTACTCTAAGAAGTGGTGTTTATTGGTCCTTATTTTTCTCTTTCATGTGAGAAGAACAATTGCTGTGCTCCTCATCCCAAGGTCATGTTGGCCTTGCTCCTCCCCCTACTGCTTTCTCTCTGCTATAAATTATACACACGCTACTAAAATACAGCCAGGAACAAAGATCAAAATAACCCTCTACAACTAGAAATTATCTTTATTGTTGTTGTTTTGTCCTTATTGTTGCTATATAATATTGATATTGTATAGTCAGCAGTAAGAATAGTTACCTCAGATGTCCCCGGTTGTCCCGATAGAATGGTAGACACATGGAAAAAAAAATTTAGAGCTAAGGTCAACTTGAGAATTTATTCAATCAAGACTCCTTAATTTAAAGAAGAAATAGAGGCCCTGAGAGGTAATATGGGCACAGCTGAGTTTAAGCTCCTTTCTTTCTAATAAACCAACTAAGATAAAAATATGATATCACTATAACCCACAATTAGAAAAGACTGACAATTAACCTAAAACAACCAAGAAATTATAACAGAAAATGAGTAATTACGACAAATAATATAAAAAATTGTGGAAATAATGGAAAAAGCTGGGGACAAAGGGCACTTCAGGCACTTTATAATAAAAAGATCCATCAGCAAAGGTAGCCAGATACTCCAAGGTCTTATTAAGAGTCTCAAATCTATTCTTGTCACTAAGAAAAATATTTATCTTTGCCAAATGGTCAAACATTTAGAAACTGTACTATATGGATATAGTTAAAGGAATTGTGGATGCTTGGTATTTTGAATATAATAGTAGTATATAAAACTTTTGAAGAACTGTCTATTAAAAAGTGTATGAAATGGATAAAACTAGGAGAAATAACTGGTCCTAGAAAAGAGACACTTTTAAAATATAAGTATACAATAGGCTGAAAGTAATCCTGTCACTGGGAATGTTCAGATAGAGGGAGGAAGACCATATTAAGGACTATATTCCAAGGATGCCTTCTAGACAGTGAATAATTAAAAGTTTATGTAAATAACATTGAAGACTCTTGCCACCAAGATTCTATGACTCATAGTACAAATTAGAGAATATGCAGAGCTCACTTTGCAGGTGGATAGTCATAATAGTTGAACATAAAACAACTGGATTAAGGTATCAGATGGTCTATTCCTTTCCTTCTAATTCAACAGGGAATACCGTTCTTTAAGATCTGCTTTAGATCTATTTCTTCCAGGGAGATTACTGCTTCCAGGTGACCTGAAATTGTCTTGATATCGTTTACTGTAATGTATTAGTTAGACCTCAGAAACATCTTTTAGGACCTTAACTGTCAAGTCTTTGAACTCCTACAAACTCTTTACCAGTTACATTCAATTTGTCCTAATGATCTATCACATTCTGCTTCATGTGTTTCTCTCTCTCAACACATTTAATTTTAACTATTTACATGTTTATATCCTCCACAGCACGGGAAGTACCTTGAAAGCAAAAATATTGTTTTTTTATTACTGTACCCTTAATGACTAGAGTGTGCATGCCACTTACAAGCGCCTAGTAAATGGTGGTAGATTAATTGAAAGAATGCAGAATCAAACCATAACCTCCTGGTTCATAGATTGATAAGCAACCACTGAACCATGCCGGCCAAACAATGAATAAAACTGTTTTATGTGGTACCCTTAAGGGTTGACATCATGTCTGATACTTCATGCTATCCTATGCTCTTGTTGATTTGGATAACATATAACAAACACTGAATGTTACTGCATGCTACAATTTAATTAAACTTTAGCTTATTTACACTGTCATGCTACATATCATGTTATACTACATTGTTTGATGTATATGCTTTATAGATACACCTATATAAAGTGAAGTAAATTTAGAATTTATCATTTATAAAATTATTATCATACTAGTGGCCCAGAGCACAAATTCGTGCACATTGAAAGGAAATTAATTAGAAGAAATATTTTAATATTGCTATTCACCCTTTCTCTATAATTGAAGTGTCAACCAAATTCATGGTCAAAAATGACAAATTGAAACACACGGATGCAATTGGCACCAGCGAGAGCTTTATATGTATTGCACATGCGTAAGTCAACTTAGCCTTTTATATAGGGTGTCACAAAATTCATGAAAGATTTGAATTTTGAGTGAACATTAACAATAACAACAAAAAATAAAAGCCTAATTTTACTTGGTTTATTGAATCAGATTCTAATATCTGTTGCCCTTTGATTTCAATCCCTTCAATTTGATAAGCATTACCAAGAACCAATTATGGTCCAGGAGCAGGGACAATGAAGACCAATGAAGACTACGGCTTTGCATATGTGCCAGCAAAACCATGGAAGCCATTTACCCAATATCCTATTCCATGCATAACCCTATACTGAATACTTTATGAATCAATAAAAAAATTACAATTTTTTAATTATAAACCTGTTTTTTCTATCAAAATTACTTATTGCATGAATTTTGGGACACACACTAGATAGATAGATAGATAGATAGATAGATAGATAGATAGATAGATAGATAATAGATAGATAGATAGATAGATAGATAGATAGATAGATAGATATACTAGAGGTCCGGTGCACAAAAATTTGTGCACTCAGGTTGGGGGTCCCTCAGCCCGGCCTGCACCCATTCACAGTCCAGGACCCTTTGGGGGATGTCCACCTGTCAACTTAGGCCCACTCCCTGGGGAATCGGGCCTAAGCTTGCAGTCAGACATCCTTCTGGCAGCCAGGGAGCCCTCGGGGGATGTCTGACTAAAGGCTTAGGCCCCCAAGGGATTAGACATTCTTAGTGCTGCCACGGAGGTGGGAGAGGCTCCTGCCACCACCACTGCGCTGGCCAGCCATGAGCCAGCTTCTGGTTGAGTGTCACTCTCCATATGGAAGAGCACTGACCACCAGGGGGCAGCTCCTGCATTGAGAATCTGCCCCCTGGTGGCCAGTGCGCATAATAGCAACCGGACATTCTGCCGTTCAGTCAATGTGCATATTAGACTTTTATTATTATTATATAGGATGTCCCTATTTTCCCCTTTTTGCCTCCTCTACCCAGCTCTTGCCCCCCACTTCTCTGTGGCCATCACTATACTGTTGTCTGTGTCCATGGGTTGTGCATATATTTTCTTTGGCTAATCCCTTCTTTAAATTCATTTCTTTAAATTTTTATTTTCAGATAAGTGCTTATAACTGCACTATTATATATTTTCTATTATATCATTTAGAATTAAGATATTTTTTAATTGAAGCCTTGTAAATTTTAGCACAATTTAATTATGCTAGAAGCAATTAGGAGATTTTTCATGTAATGCATACACATTTCAATTAATATTTTATTAATTTTTAATTTTTTAATATTTTAATGTGAAATAATCTCATACATGTAAAAAAAACTATAAAATACTACAGCATATTATATGTACCCTTCACCCAATTTCTTAGGTGTTAATAATTTAAACATAACCATTATACAACTAACAAAATTTGGAATATATTTTTCTTATAATCTCTTTAATGTTACTTAATCCATTTACTTTGTTTTTGTTAATCTTCACCCAAAGATATTTTTCCATTGAATTTTAGAGAGAGTGAAGGGAAAGGGAGAGACACATTGACTGGTTGCCTCCTGCACATGCTCTGATAGGGGCTGGGGATCAAGCCAGCAACTGAGGTACATGCCCTTGACGGGAATCGAACCTGGGACCCTTCAGTCCACGGGCTAATGCTCTATCCACTGAGCAAAACAGTCTGCAGCTTAACTCATTTACTTTTAATCTATATGTGTCTTTATATTTAAAGTGGGTTTTGTTTTTGATTCACCCTCATAATCTGTCTTTTAATTGGTGCATTTATTCCACTGACTTTCAGAGTGCTTACTGATAGAGTTACTGCCATATCAAGTGGCTTCTGGGGCTTCTGGGGCCGGCCTGGGGCCCAGGATCGGATCTGATCCCGAGAGGTAGGCAGGCAGCTTCTGGGGTCACACATGGGAGCCTGGATGGCGGCTTGTGCTGTCCCACCCTGCCTGCAATATGTAAATTAGCTGCCATCTTTGTTGGCAGTTAATTTGCATATTGTGCTAATTAGCCAATGGGGAGGTGTAGCGAAGGTATGGTCAATTACCATTTTTGTCTATTTTTAGATAGGATATAATAAACTTGCTTAATTAGACCTGCTTTCTGATTTAGCTAAACTTTTTCCAGCCCAGGGAAGCACCCCAACTTCTCTTTCAGGTAATTGTCAGCAACACAGCAGTAAATGTCAACATGAAGCAGATTATTATTGTAGATCACGCAAGGAGAACAAAGGGTAAAATATTTAACTGCAGCAGTGTTTGACTATATTCTGGACAGTGAGAAAACCTGAAGTCATTTTCAAGGTTCACCATTTCTTACTTCTTTTCAGTCGGGTCAAGTTTCTAAGCTTTCTAAATCTCTGTTTTCTGGCTAATGTAAAGAAAATAGGATTCCACTGAGTCTCCTATCTACTTTCTCCAGGACTTCTGTGAGGATCAAATGAGATGAGGCATGGGAAAACGCTTCACAGACATTTGTTTAAAGTGTAAAATGTTTCCACCTGGCTATAAAGCAAGTCATGTTCCTGGGCTGAAGAAACTCCAAGGAAGCTAGTTGCTAGGGAGAGAAAGCCAGGAATTGCTACATGACATCATTATCTGGTGCCCACAGCCACCGTTTCTGGGCTGGGCTGAGCTGAGCTGTGGGCCACATTTTTCTCCATGAGGTCTCGGCACCATCGGTTGTGATTTGGTGGGGTGTCACTCTGGGTGGTCACAGGCTGTGTCCCAATTGGGATAAGCCAAGTGTTGCTTTGAGGGCACCAGGTCCATGGTGCCATTTCTCTGTAAATGGACAGTGCACACCACAGCAGTTCCTGCATTGAGCGTCTGCCCCCTGGTGGTCATTGTGCATCATAACGACCAGTCTGATGGTCAGACACTTAGCATATTAACCTTTTATATATATAGATGCTACCTGCCATGATTTTGAAAGCTATTATCCTTCAGGCTACCATGCAAAATACTCTAGAACTTCTATTAATCTACAGGGGGGAAAATCTATGTGACCCTAATTCTAATGGATAATTTGTGTGAGTAGGAACTCACATTAAAAACAACAAAAAGTCAAGAAAGAAATTACTTTCATAATATTACTCATTGGTCATTTATTCAATAAATATTTGTCAAATATTCACTCTACAAAAAGTTCTATAGCAGCTGCTAAGGTTCTGAAGATAAGACTTTTCTCTTTTGCTTTCCTTTATGTAAAAATAGCAATAGTAAGGGCTAACATTTTTCAGTGCTTATTTTTTTGGCCACACATTGTGCTAAGCTCCAAATATAATTCATCTCACAAAATTTTCACAGCAGTTGAATTAAGAAAAATATCCCTATAGTACAGACGAGGGAACTGAGACTCAGAGAGATTAAGTGGCATGCCCAATGCACCATGCCTAGGGGAGGGTGTAGTTAGGACACACTGCAGCAGGCTGGCTCTGGAGCTGACCTCACAGAACTCCCTAGTGAACTCCGTGAAGACTCACTGTCATTCACTAGGGAACCCCTCTGTCCAGAGCACCTATTTCTCCTGAACAACCTGCCATAGCTAAGCGTTACTTAAATGTATTTCATACAAAGTATTTTATTGGAAAGTTTTATTTTTTTAGAATTATAAAGAACAAAGTGTCACAAGGGTTTACAAGGATATACTCTTGCCCTTCTCTCTCCCTATTCTGAGTAGACCTCCACTCCTTCCCAAGGTTGTACTTGAACTTGAGCCCTTTCACAAGGTGCTGTTAGGGGGGCCGTTCTTCTCGGCAGGCATAGTGTAAAAAGCACTGCGTATGGCAAAACACTGTATGTGCTAAGGTCCTGCCTTGCCATTTCCTAGCTCTGTAAATGGTCACATAACTGGACTGAGCCTTTATGTTTGAATCTGTGAAGAGAACAAGACATGTCTACTGGAAATAAAAGGTGTCAGCTTCATTGAGGACACCTGGTGATAGTGTCATGTGGTAACATCAGCACTAACAATCCCTCTGTTGGGCAAATTGTTAGGCTTGCTGAAGGGCTGATACTCAGCCACTGTGCTCTCAGGCCAATACTGGTGATCATAATACTGGAAAACTTCATGGATAATAAATAGTTGCCCTGGGTCCTGCGAGCCACTCCCTCCGCTTCCCAAGCTGTCTCCTTATCCCCTTCTCTTGGATCCCTCAGACCTGTTTTCTGTCCAGAAAATAAAAGGTAACTCCTGGCCCAGCAAGATCCTCCAGAATCCTGTTCCACTTCCACAGGTCACATCTTTTCTAACAAAACAGAACTCTTGCTGTAATGGTTATAAAGTAGTTTTTAAAATCTTCTTGCTTTTAACGAATACTTCTTACACATACTAAGTGCCTCTCAGAACAAGATATACATGGCTCTGTCAGAGAATGTAAGGTCTCTGATTACCTTTCAGAAAAGAGAACCAGTTTTCAAAGAAACAAGGAGCCCTGCCAGCAACTGTTTGTGAATATGATGACATGCCTGACTTTAGAGAGAGCTGCGAGTAATCAGTATGCTACACAATTTTCTCAACTGTTTATACTGTTCTGCCACCTAAGTGGCTTAGGCTTAATGAGGACTGGGGCTTTAAGCATTCAGTTTTATTCTCTACTGTAAGGTATAAATTGTTTGTGTTCTTCTGAATAGTTTGTAAACTCACAGGAAGCCTTGGCACCTGGATTTCCATCGGCCTTTGGTTCTTGCCGAATGTTGCATGTGCTGAAAAGCCATTTATTACTTTACAGCAATTTTCCCCTCACCTTAGTCACTAATGACTCATTACTGATCCATTATGGTCCAGCTATTCAACTTCTTTATGGCATAAGCTTGGATTTCATTTTCCAAAAATCTGTGCTTTCAATTTAAACCAGAGAAGCCATTGATGTACAGATGCAGAATATGCTTGTGTAAGCTTTCACATGGGAAATACTTTTCTGCAACAAAAAAACTGATTCATTAAAGAAAAAGAAAAATGTTATCACCCAGAAATCAACTGTTCAGTCATGAACAGATCACAATATCAAGAGCAAGTATACTGGAGGAAATAATCTGAGTGGAAGACAATGCGAGCTCAAAACTTTTTGAGAATTACAGTGAATTCAATTTCAGAGTGAATTCTGTATTCACCTAACAGTCAGTAAATTACATATTGAGAAATGAACTCTGTTGGGAACACTGAAGTCAGGTAGTAGAACCAAGATACTGATTCTGCCATTCATAGAAGAGTCCATACAGGATAGAAATACTAATGTACTAATTATAACTCACTAGTTTATTGTACTCCTGAATAGACCATGTAGAGGCAAAGGAAAATCCCAAGCCATCTTCTTGCACTGCAGCTAAAAGAAGTTCCAGTTCTAATTAATTTCTTCACAATATTTTATGCATTAAAATAGTTTTCTACAAATTTGATAATTACTCTACATAATCATGCATTTATTTGTAGAACAAATATACAAGTAGATTAATGTTTGGGTTTTACCTTAGAGGGCTCTCTCTGGCTCTGAAGTTGAGTAGACACTAAAGTTGGACTAAGCAATGGATTTGTTTGTAAATATAAATTAAATATAAAACAAATTTAAAGATAGTATCAGTGGGCACTGTTTCCTCAACATGCATTGACTTTGTCCTGAATCTTTTCAATGAGAAAAGTGCAAAATCAGAAAAATGTCAGTGATATTATAAGAGTGAGATTAACAAGATAGTGAGAGCTCAGAAAGATAGTTGATGGTCAAAATGAAGGAAGAAGTATATAAAAGAATATAGATTAGATTAAATTTGTTCCAAAAGATACCAACATTTATCGCTACCTAGCACTGAAGGAACCAAAATTTACTTTTCTAATGCACACTTTTTGTAAAAGCTTCTTTTCTGAAAAGAGCTTGTATAGAATTGGTAAATATTAGAGATTTAAAGATGGCTATTTCTTTTTACCACTTCATAGTTCTTCTCTCCCTTGAGTAATGTTTGCTTTTTTTTCATTTCTCCTAAGTTGCTGAATGACATTTAAGATTTGAATTCAAGTATCAAATGTTGTGATTGAAAAAGAAAATATAGCAAAATTCAATGAAAAGTAGGAAGAAAACACTACAAAAAAACAGAAAAGTAACAACATCTATTAATTAAGAATTAAATTCTAATTGTTTTCACAAGAATTGTGCATTGAACTAGTTTTATAAAATAGACATTGAGTTTTAACTATACTAAAGATATCATGTTTACTCCTTTAACATGTATTTGTGATTCCAGGAGGCATTCATTGATTACTTATTTTAAGCCTGTCATTAATAACTTCTAAAGCAATTTGTTTGAGTCAAATTACATAACCAGCTTCTGAGAGGTTTAAAATGTAATCATAATAATCACTCAAGACAGTGTAACTCATTTTGTAGTTGGAACTTAATGATGTTATAGGTTTGCACAAAAGAAAAAGCTTGCATTAGGTTGAAATACTCAAGAAAAGAGGGGAAAAAAAGGAAAGCGAGACATTCCTAGAGTAAGTGGAGTGAATAAAGCTGGAACTAAGTACTGCGAAATGAGTACAATGTTGACAAGTAGTAAGAATGCAAGAAGAATTTCAAGGGAGAGTCCACTACAAAAATGGAAAATGACAAAGTGAACAGTAGGCAATAAGCAGAACACAGGCATCAGACATAGGGAAGAGAAATATGAAGAAATTGTTGTCCTTAAATGGCTGCTGACTTAGAAGATAGATTGTGGTGTCCACGGTAACAGAGAAAGCTGGACAGAAAAGGAGAAAGGGTGCTGATGGAATGTACCAAGTAAACTAATGTGCTTGTAGAGGCTGGGCTATTTGCGAGCCACAGGATGCTTGAATGCATAGCATTTGCAAAGGCAAATCAAGGTCAGACATTGTTTTGGAAGCCTCTGTGTGGCATTAAAGAGAAACAAATGTTCCAAAATAAAATGCTGTAGAAAGTAGAAGAGGATCTGACACAGAATGTTACCTTTAAGACAATACTTAAAAACACATTATCCCACGTGATCTGTCCACTCATGTGTATACTCCAGCCAAGGTGAAGAAAAAGGTACAAGCTACTCCAACATCACAGAGCAATGTCAAGAATAAACTAGGTGCTCATGTGCTAGTACCAAGACCAGTCTCTAATCTCAGCAATGTACTGGAATGTTAATTAAAAAAATCAAAGTATAAACTCAAGGACATGGTAGAGAACATGAAGAGAAAGGAAAAAGGCAGACAAATAGATAACAGTGAGATTTTGCCTGAAAATATGTTTCATTTAACCTATTCAGTGTTTTTAGCAAATATTGAATGAACTCTCAACATTTAGAAATTAGAATATTTAAGAGTAGAAAATAAACGCCTGAAATTCTACCTTTGAAAACTGTATTGCAAAATTAGCTTCATATTCCTGAATGGCAAACAATCTGCATTATTGTGTTATAAGAGTCTCTTACATTTAACCAGGTCCCTATTTTCTCTGCTTAATATAGTTATTACGTCTATGAAGACATAATGCAGTTACATTACCTGCCTGGCTCCTCTGTACACCAGTAGGGACCTATGGTTTAAAATAGTGGTCTTCAAGCTGAGATATGCAACCTCTATGGCTCACAAAGGTTTTACAATAGGTACATGGGAATGAATGATTTTAAGAGAATCAAATTTCAAATCTCGAACATACATACAACTTCCTTAAAGTTTATCTGCCTGAAAAGAAAATTTGAGGAGCAACTGGCCTGTTTTTCTTAGTAACACTTCATTTCAAAACTGTCCATCTATGCCTCTCATTAATTTTAAATATTACTATGTTGGTATCAGCAAGATGTCAAAGTCTCTAGGGTCAACACAAAGTATTGCTATCAGCAGTGTTTGTGACAGACAAAGTGGGACAAACCATATATAGAGTTTCATATCTTTGTGAATCTTAGTAACTTGAAACATGGCTTTAGAAATGGTGTATTCTTACTAGTGATGTTTTCTGAATTTAAATATTTTGTAGAGTGGAACTTAAGGAATATGGAATTTTTCATTTACCTATATCGCCACACTGCCTCTCTCCTGTTAGTGTTGAAAATGCATCGTTACTGAGGAGATATTCATGCGATCAAAGCAAAACAGTGATAAGAAGTATTGACAAAAGCATTGCCTATTTTCATCCAGACATAAATCCATGATAAGGCTCTATACCTTTATTGAACTGGCCATTCATCCATTCATCTTAGAATTAAATTCAGAAGTCAAATGATTATCTCAGAAATTTATTTGTAGTGAAATCTGAAGTCATATTTTTCTTGATAAAATCTTAGTCTGATGTAGCAGATTATCGAAGAGAAATGTCTTGCCATTTAATTTATAAGATAGAGATTGTTTTGCAAATGGAATCAGTCAAATCTGTAGATTCAATGTCATACTAAAAATATATTTAGAACCTATGTTAATATAAAAGAGTGCATATATTTACAGGAGTGACTTAACAGTTTTAGTTTTAAATGGCAATATTTACATAATTTAGGCAATTATACTCTTTCATACTATAAACTTGAAATGAAAGTTTTTTAGTTCCTAATTTACAAATATGTGAGAATATATATAATTTTGATAACTTTTTTGAAAGTATACAATGAACAATGTTAGAAGATTACTTTTTTTGAGAAAATTGAAATTTGAAAGTTTGAAAATTGAATTGTATTGGCTACCAAATTCATTCTTGATAAGGTAGCTACATGTGTTTTAGTTGTCTAGCTTTGTCAAATGGGAGTCTGTAGCATTAATATATACTACTTACTAATCTTGCAAAAGTCAAATAAAAATTAGGCAAGACTGAATTTTTATGAGAGGTCCACTGGGAAAGGCTGGGAAAGGCAGATACTAATAGTAGTGGGGGAAAAGCAACATTAAAATATTGTGAAAGACCTGACCGGTTTGGCTCAGTGGATAGAGCATCAGCCTGCGGACTCAAGGGTCCCAGGTTCAATTCCGGTCAAGGTCATGTACCTCGGTTGCGGGCACATCCCCAGTGGGGGATGTGCAGGAGGCAGCTGATCGATGTTTCTCTATCATTGATGTTTCTAACTCTCTATCCCTCTCCCTTCCTCTCTGTAAAAAAATCAATAAAATATATTTTTTAAAAAATAAAATATTGTGAGATCAGTTTGTGGGAACTTTGACTAAATTATAATATTTAGTTAATAAAAAACAATTTCAGGCTGAATTTACTGAGTGTTTACTATAGACTAGGCACTTTCCTAAATGTTTACCCGCATTAAATTATTATAATAACTCATGACCTTTTCCAATCAACCTTCTGAGAATGGTATTATCACTATTATTGTGTTAGTGGTTAAACAAAAAACTAAGGCACAGTCCATGAAGTTTGAATCAGCAGAAGAAAATGCTTAAATCAGATATCTTTATGTTTTATTGATCTGTAGGTAGAAAACTTAAAATTCGTAATTTTTTTTAGGACTGAAAAAGATAAATTCAAGTATCTTTGTTATAGAATCTCATTTTATCAATAAAGCAATTCAGTATTATGCCTGACCCCCCCCCCAAAAAAAAAAGGAAAATAAAAGAAAGATCACAATTGGATACAAAATCTCCTGACATACATTGTCTTAACATAACCATGTATTTCATTACTAATATGAGAAAAATAATAATAATGTCAAAATGTTGCTTTGAAAAGTATATTGATTAATTCACATAAAACATCTAGAACAGTTCTTGGTATAAAATTAGCACTCAATTAATTTGAGCTGATATTGTTGTGTAGACTGATGATTAATTTTCCCTACCTTTAAATATTTCATTTCTTCTGCAGTTCTCAGACATCTTTCATGTGTTTTTCTTTTGTTTGTTTGTTTGTTTTTAATCTAGGCTTTATTTATATCTTTTTAAAGATACAATTAATCACATAAATAACCAAAGCCTAAAATTCTTTATTTAATGACTTAAAAAAACTATTATTTAAAATCGTTTTCATACTGTTAAAAGTTGAAAATGTTTTATGCTTGCATGCACTGAACGTGCATTTCTGACAATCAATAATTATGTCTAACAATCTAATTTTCCTTTGATTAAAGCCATCATGCTGTATGCCTAATAATAAAAATATAGGATTGAAGTTAACTCGGAAGTAATAGTATTTTTTTTTCCTTGCATAAGATAATTTTCTAGTGCACAATTGATTTTTAGTGTACTGTTGTTAAAGTTGGGTTAGAAGACTTTGGGAAAGAGGGACTACCTACTTCTAGAAATGTATCTGTCTCAGGCAGTAGGTAAATTTATAGGTGGAAAAACCCACTCACCTCCAAACCAAATATATCCTTGAAGAACATGGCCCTGGTCATACCCGTTAAGAACCTGGGCCCCCAAGGAAATCTGATTAAGATTGAGGCTAAATAAGATCTGGGGCTTTTGTTTTTTTAAAAGGACACTTAAGTGATTAACTTTTGAACAAATTAAAGAGATGTTTTAGAACAATACTCATGTGAAAATTAAAATCTTTAAGATAAATTTAAAAATTAGGGGTTTGATATACTCAACAAAAGACATCCAAATATTTGTAAATGTTTGGAATTTCAACTGAAAATTTCAATTCTCATCTAGATGCTTATCATCATAAAACAGAGATCCTTAGCAACTTTAAACTTTTTGGGGGGAGGAAGTTTGCAGAGAGAAACTGGTGTTATATCCATAATATCATTTTGTAGTCAGAAAATTGTACTTCTATTATTAACTTTTTATGTATAACATTGACAGTTTCTATTCCTTATTTATTTATTAATTACTAGAGGCCCGGTGCATGAAATTCTTGCATTCAGTCAGGGGGTGCGGGGAGTTCCCTCAGCCTGGATTGCGAAAGGTGCCAGCCAGGCCGAGGGACCCCACTGGTGCACTATCGGGGCCAGGTAGGGGTGTGGGAGGTTGGCCAGCTTGGGAGGGACCGCGGGAGGGCTCCAGGGCATGTCCCGCCGGTTTCGCTAATTACAGATCTGCCGGACCCCAGCAGCAAGCTAACCTACTGGTGGGAGAATCTGCCCCTTGGCCGTCAGTGCCCATCATAGCGACTGGTCGACTGTCTGCCCCCTGGTGGTCAGTGCATGTCATAGCATATCATTAGCATATTATGGTTTAATTGGTTGAAAGGCCGGCTGGACGATCAGACACTTAGCATATTAGGCTTTTATTATTAGGATTCTCTATAAAATAGTGGCTTGCACTCACATTTATTGAGTTTTGCAGAACATTTCTTTAAGAAATTAAATATTCCACAAGTAATTATTTATTTATGTGGATTTTTTCCCACTATAAGCTCAGTTTCTGCTACATAAATCTAGATTATATCATTTTACCATTAACATAATTGACATTTATCACAGTTGTTAAATATTCAGTTAGAATGTTCACAGTACAGTGTTGTCAGCTTGAAAACTATTGTACTCCAGGTGCTGCTTATGGGAATTTATGTTTTCAATAAAATGTCCTCCAACATAAGCAGCTGTGTTTTGTCAAGAAGTTTTAAATCCATAACATTCAGTTTCTTCTTCCCTTTTTTCATTTTACATGCACTACATTCAGATGCCAAATTATATGTCTGAGAAAGAAAAGATTCAGAGAGTTAGAGAAAGGGAGAAGAGAGAGGGTAAGAAAGAAAGGGAGGAGGACAGGGAGAAGGAGAGAGAGAGAGTAAAAAACAAAACATTGTGATTAACCCAGATCAATTTCTCTAAGCTTTTCATAAACCTTGTGTAGACAGAAGAACTGATGACACTGGTTATTTCCATCCCTGTGAGGCACTATTGCAACACTTGGAAATTTTAAAGATTATGAGAATTTGTTCTTAATTTAGATCAGAACAGTCAGGCTCTTTCTTGGAGCTGAATTCAATTAAATAATTAAATATTTATATTAAAATATAAATAAGGCCCTAAAGAATTTAATTTTTGTTACTACGGCCACTAATAACCTAAGTCACATACTCCTCACCTTCAAGATGAGAAAATTTGCCCGTCTTTTTCTTCCCTCTTACTATTTTGGCAGCCTACTTTTATTTAAGGTTTTCTCTCTCTTTTGTTTTCTTTACATTTTATACATAAGAGTGACAACTAAATACTGAATTTAAAAAAAAATATTCAGTAATCATTTGTATGAAAAGATTTAATAAGAGGTTGTCTAGTTAGATAGAATAAAGGCACATAGTTGCATTTGTTCCATCCTCCAAATCCTATTTAAATGACAGAAAATGGGGTTCAAATTTTTTTAAGTCACAAAGCACCTAAAAGGATATAACAAGAGATAAAATATCCAAGCATTTTAAGAGCTGTAAACAAATTTATGAATGGTAACGTAACATACCCAAGGGAGCCAAATTCTACAGCAAATTCTAAAGCCATGGCATTAAAGATAAAGCAACCCAGTTTATGCTACAGAGACCAAAAGGCTCAAAGATTGTTAGCATCTGGTACCTCTCAGAAAGAGAGGGTGAAAGTGAGGATAAACTAAATCAAGATAGTATGAAGGTTTGTTTAATACGTCGTTAGACCCCTGAAGAAGCTCTCAGACTCAGCACTACCAGGAAGTTTCTCTCTCTCTACACAATCCGGTGTTTTATTTGCTACAGAGTGTAAAATACGTATATTCTATCAATAAAAGTATCGCATATGTAAGAAAAAGTAAGAGTCCATATAAATCAACACAGATAACAAAAACAAGCTCTGAGAAATCAATAATTTTATAGTATAAACGGAGCCAAGATAACATTGAAGAATCTTCCAGAAAGGAGAGCAAAGAAAATTTAAAATTCGGCAAAAAAAGGATGCAAGTGTCTAAAGAACTATTTCTGGCATTTCAAATATAAATAACAGGAGTTCCAGAAAGATGAACTAAAATTAAAGGAAAGAAAAATATGAAGAAAGTAATGTTAAAATGTCATAAAAAACAAGAGAAATGAATTTCCAGATTATAAAGGATCACTGAATGCTGAGCAAAATAAATGAAAAAGATCAATGCTACTACCTATCATCCTGAAATGTTAGCACCCACAATAAAGAAACTATTTTAAGAACTTTTTAAAAACATAATATTGGTTATTAACATAAAGAATCTGTAGAGAGAATGGCATGATACTTTTAAACAGCAAGTCTAGAAGCTAAGGAAAATGACGTGAAATCTTCAAAATTTGAGAGAAAATAACTTTCACCCAGAATTATCTATCCAAACAAATTATCTGTTATATTTAAATGTAAAATAAAGGCAGTTTCAGTATGCAAAATCCTCCCCAAATTATCTATGTGTCATTTTTTTCAGACCATGAGAAAAAAATTGAATATAAATTAAGTTTAAGTTTTATTTACTTAACAACCTTCTTAAACTGTGAAGAAAATTAATATAAACTGTCTCTTTAGCTGCAAGAATAAACCAACAATCAAGTATCATTTTATGTTTTAGAATTAATATTAAAAGATAGAAAAAACTGACTAGTTAACTAAAATTATGCCTATGATATAAACAAAATACAAACAGTGTGGGCAAAATATTGACAACAAAATTATGAGAATTTTTCCTGAAATTAAAACTTTTCTGAGATTGAAAGGACTTACTAATTTAGGGAAAACTGATTCTAAATCATCTATGCAGAAACAAATAAATTATATATATATATATATATATATATATATATATATATATATATATATATATATATATATATATATATATGTATATATTATTTCAGAGAGGAAGGAAGAGGGAGAGAGAGATAAGAACATCAGTGATGAGAGAGAATCATTGCATGCCACAATGGGAATCGAGGCCGCAACTTGGGCATGTGTCCTGACCTGAAATCAAATCGTGACCTCCTGGTTAATATGTCAATGCTCATCCACTGAGTCATGCAGACTGGGTGAGACAAATAAAATTTAAGGATAAAGTACTCCTAAAACATTTAGAGAGACAAATAAGGGAAGTCAAATCTGAGTGTTCTCCAGGGGCATGATGATCCATAGAAAATCCCTGAAGACAATGGGACAATGACTGTGAAATTATGGAGACCCAACAAAGGAGTGCCCATCCAGTTGTGTTAAAGAATGCAGGGAGGAGGAAGACGTTTCCAAACATAAAAGCCTTTTTAGATAAACTACTACAAAAATTAAAGCAACTCAGAATAAAAATGATATGCTATGATAAAATAATAATGACCTGGACTGAAATCATTCATATAAAACTACATAAAATGTGGTTAAGGACACTAAATGCCATACCCTATATATTATAATATAATATAATATAATATAATATAATATAATATAATAATATACATATAGATGTCATAATAACAACAAACAAAAAATTGGGAGGCAGAGTGAAAAATAGCAGATACTGGGATTCTATTAATGTTTCTCAATTTATTTGGTACAGAATTACAAATAGTGAATAAATGTGAAATATCAATATTAAAAATATAAGTTGTCATATACTATTATACAAGAAATGTTAGAAAATAAACAATGAAATCAAGGAGGTTAAGGAGAGTCAAATGATAGAAAAAGTAAAAGTAAGCTCCTATTATCCTTCATAACTTATAAATAGATATTGTATAACAAAATCAGGAAAAAATGCACATTTGAATTTATCTATATCTACATCAATCTCTATCTACATAGACTAAAAACAACTACAAAAATAATTAATACACAGCCAAATGTATGTATATAGCTATCTATCTATATCTATATGTTTTTTTATCTACTTTTATAGATACATATTTATTTGGAACAACAAAACACAACTTATAACTGATATTATGTTGGGAAGAGGAAATGGAGTGTGAATAGTTCTAATTTTCTTTTATACCTTTCTGTACTATTGAGTTTTTTTAAACATATGCATTTCTAGAAGTTAAAAAAGTGTTAATATATGTTTTTTTGCTAGACCTGTATTTGCTAGTTTTAGGTTAAAACACATGTGACAAAACAAAACTAAAATAAGTCAAATAAACAAAATAAATAATGGATAAACAAGTTAGTTGTTTTTCTCTCAGGGCATTTCAAACTAGGCCTTCTCTTCCAGAACCTGGGTTTATTTCCGTTTTATATTCTAAATGTCTTTAAACTGGGTCACCATGTCTAAACTTCAGAAGGAGAAAGGGATACATAAGGAACAAGCTGTTCCTGTTTTAAGGATCATTCCCAGAAGTATAATTTAAAATGTCCTCTTATCTCTTACTGGCCAAAACTTCATGGGCCTTAATTATAAGGGAGGCTGGGAGCCCTGGCATGTGTAGCTCAGTTGGTTGAGCATCATGCTGTGCACCAAGACAGGTCACTAGTTCAATTCCTGGTCAGGGCACATGCCCAGGTTGCAGGTTCGGTCCCTGGGTGGGGTACTGAGTAATATGTCATTGTATAAATATTTCATAACTTGTTTTGCCTTTTTCCTGTTGATGGATATTTGGGATTATTCCCAGTTTCCAGCTATTATGAATAAGACTACTGTAAACATTTTTGTACAAGTCTTTTTTTGGCAAAATATGATTTAATATATTTTGAGTACATATCTAAATGTGAAATTGTTGGATTTAGTATAGAGATATATTTAACTGCAAACATTTCTATAAAGTGATTGTACCATTGCCACACCAATTGTAAATTGAAATTTTGCCTCCAAAATTCATATGTTGAGTCCTAACCCCATTACATCAGAACAATGTGATGTTCTTTAGCAATAGGGTTGCTGCAGATATAATTGGTTACATTAAAATGAAGTCATTAGAGTGGTTCCTAATCCAATATGACTGATATCCTTGTAAAGAGGGGGGATTTATAAACAGATACATAGAGAGGGAGACTACTATAAGCCAAAGAGAGAGCTCTTTGAAAGAGATCTTTCCCTCACGGGTCTCAGAAGGTACCCTACTAACAACTTTATGTCACAGGTCTAGTCTCCCGAACTGTGAGCCAATAGATATCAGTCCTTTAAGCCATCTACTTTGCAGTAGTTTGTTGCAACAGCCCTAGTAAACTAATACAATGTCCATGAGCAATATTTGAGAGCTCCAATTGGCCTACAGGCTTGATAACATTTCATGTAATAATTGTTGGGGGGTTATAGCCTTCCTAGAGGTATGACTATAATCTCCTTGTTGCTTTATTTTGCATATCCTTATTGATTAAAGATGTTGGCCATCTTTTCATATATTTATTGACCATTAATTTACCTTTTGTGAAGTGTCTCTTTAAGTCTTTTGACAATTTACTTTTACTGGATTACTTCTCTTTTTATTGTTTACTAGGAGCCCAGTGTACATATTCATGAACCTTGAAAGGAACTGTGGGCCTCAAGGCTGCAGTGGGCACAGGGGCAAGTCTCAGCCCATCCTCGGTGCCCACGCCCAGCCCCTTCCACTGCAGGCCCCGGTCCCCTGCCTGCTGGAAGCCCCACTCCCGCCAACGCTGCTCCCATGCCTGAAGGTGCGGAGCAATTGGGGCTGGTGCCATCAGTGGGTGTGATTAGTGGCTCCTGATCGCCCCTCAGGAGCAGGGGGAGGTGGAGAAGCCCTCAGGGGCGATTGGGGCTGGCAGCCACTGCTCACAGCTGCTGACGGTGCCAAGCAATCGGGACCGGCACCAGGCACTGGCTGTGGGTGCGAGCGGGGCTGGCAGTGGGTGTGAGTGGTGACTCCAGCACCAGCAGCAGGTGTGAGCAGGGCCGTTGCTGGCAGTGGGTGCGAGTGGCAGCTGCCAGCCCTGATGGCCCCTCAGGAGCAGGGGGAGGTGGAGAAGCCCTGAGGGGTGATCAGGGCCAGCAGCTGCCACTCGCACCCACTGAGGGTGCCGAGCGATCAGGGCCAGCACCGGGCGCTGGCAGCAGGTGCAAGTGGTGGCTTCAGTGCCGGCAGTGGGTGCGAGCAGGGCCAGCACCAGCAGCAGCTGGGAGCAGCCCATGGGACCATGGCACATGGGAGCAAAGAATTTTCAGTAATCACCAGAGGCCCAATGACAGCGACTGGTGCCCTGCCTTGGTCTGGCACCCCCATTCACCTGCTCCAACATCCTGCCACAGCTGATGCCCGCCATGTTCTGTGCTCTGCCTCCTGCTGCCGATGCCCACCATGTTCCACGCATGTCCCCTGCTGGTCAGCGCACATCATAGCGACCGGTTGTTCGGTTGTTCGAACGTTTGGTCTATTTACATATTAGGGTTTTATGTATATATTCTGGATATTAGTACTTTCTGCAAATAGATTCTAAATACATTTCACAGCATATGGGATATATTTTAAGTTGCCTTTTAATAAGAAAAATATTTAAATGTTGATCAAATATAATTTATCATTCATTTTTAATGTTAGTGCTTTTTTATATCCTATCAAATGATTTTTACCTATTAAATACATCAAATTTAACCTACATTTTCTTAATATTATATGCCACTTTTTGCATGACTTGGAGGTACGTTACATGCAATGTCTGACAATCCAAATACTCTCACAATAAAGGTAAACATTAAAACATGCCAGAAATTTAAAATGTAGGATATGCTTGTTTGTTTTTTTGAAAAACTACTGTGTGTCCAATTTATTAATACTTTCTTTTTAAAGCAAATTCTATCTTATAATACCAAATTTAATTTCAAAATGACTGAAATTATGGATGGATTTCTAGATAAGGTTCTTTTTGTTTGTTTACTAGAAAAAAGAAAATGTATTCTTTTAAAGCAATTCAACCCTGTCTTTCTTATGTAATGTTTTTAGAGAGTTTGCCATATAGAATTTTGGCAAGTAGGATAATGAGACAAATACTTTTTAATCTTTTCATGTAAGTACAAATTTATAAGTATTAAAATTTTACTATGATAAACTCAGTTTTTAAAGCCTGAATTATTTTTCATTATAGGTTATTTAGTTATATTTTCTCACTAACCTGTACATGTAAGCAGTCCAAGACATTTTTAAAAAGTAGGGGTAATGAAATAGATACTGTCTCAAAATCTCAAAAATATCACAAATCTGAAGCAAATAAATCAAAGATAAGTTACAATATATAAACTGGTTGGATAATGATATCTGCAAAATCCTTGACATTATTCAGTGGCAATTGTTTTGTGCTGCATGAAATTCTCTTTTCTGTTTTGGTGGTTTATATTTACTCTTATAATTGATAGTTTGAGAATATAAAATATATTCTAAAAAGGAGATCTGGCTTCAGCTCTGACTTTGGCATTACTTTTATTCAGTGAAAGCATCACATTTGATGCATCTTTAATATAAATATGGGCATTTTGGTGCCTAGAAAACAAAGCCATCATAAACATTTACTACTTTAGTGTCACCACTTTAACTACAGCTAATAAACATATTACATAATTTCTATCATAAATAGTATGTTTGTCTTCCTGAAACAACTGTCCCTACCTCCCACCTCCATCAGGGCCTTGATAGTCTTCAGAAGATTTTTTCCTTTAAGCACAGTTTCTAAACAATGTCCTTGGGCTATTTGTTGAAGAGGCAGGGCAAATGTATTAGCTTTGCCCAGAAAGCAAAGTCCGAAGCTGTGGGCTTTTATTTGCTAAGGAGTGCAAACCCATGGAGCCAGAGTCAAGGACAAGGGCAGTGAAGCAGGAAGGAGGGAGAACCAGTACAAGAGTATATTGATAAGTTGGCTAATACTTGTTATTTGCACACCTGCTTGCTTATCTCATGGGATTATTTTCTAAGAAAATACTAAGACCACTACTTATAATGATAGTTGGGAAGGAAGAGAGAATAATTTATCCTCCAGTGTGGTATTCTATTGTCAGAAGTTCATCTTTCAGGCATTATTTAGCCTCGCTTTCAAGTTGTAGGCACTGAGCTGGTGCCCTTACATCTCACATTCCAGCACCAGCCAGTGAGACCCAGGGTAAGGAGTAAGAGGTGTGTGGTGCGTGCATAGGTTAAAGTACGTTTTGCTGCACTGACGCTTTTTGAAGACCAGCCAGAGTCAGTTAATGAACAACACTGCCAAGGATGGGAAGAGTGGCCAACAATTCCAGACAGGTGGCGCAGAAAGAATAGAAAGTAGAATAGAAGAGGTACCTGATATAATGTTTAAGTAAATTAGCATTTTAAAAGGCAGTCAAAATAGTATAGTAATTTCCAAAGCATGAAAAGATGTGAAGCTTACCTCTCCTAGATTATATTTCTAGGGATAACCCTTAAAATTAGATAATATCTAGTCTAAACTGGGATTGTATATTTCTCCTCAAAGAATTCATTTTACCAAAAAAAAAAAAGTTTGAAATACAAACACATGAATTCAATAAAGCTCTAAGTCAAAATTATCTTCAGCCAGACCCTGGAAAGTCTAATTTGGTTCATGTGCTCTAATATGCATAAATCTGTTTATAATAATTTGGCAAAAGTTTGTACAGTCATTGACAACCCTTGGTAACTCAGGCCATGAGGAAGCAAGCATATTCCATGGTGGCAGTGGGATGATTAGAAGACCAGGTAGCATACACAGGTAGGTAAACCTTAGGGAAGAACTGGATTTAGGAAAAGATGGTTAGGTCATAGGCATTTTAATTTTGAACTTGTAAGAGAAAATCTGTGTAAATATCCAAAAGGGAAATAGAAATGGAAGACTAAATCTAAAGAAAAATATTTGAGTTAGAGCTGCAGACTTAGTTCCATCCCTGTAGGTTATAGCTTAAGCAAAAATATGAGTGCTATCTCTTCAGAAGAAGCCAGTCAGAGAAAGATAAATATCACATGATCTCACACATTTATGGAATAAAATGAACAACATAAGCTGATGAACAAAAATAGATCCAGAGACAGAGAAGCATTGATCAGACTGTCAAACCTCAGAGGGAAGGTAGGGGAGGGTGAGGGTAAGGGGGAGAGATCAACCAAAGGACTTGTATGCACGCATATAAGCCTAACCAATGGACACAGACAACAGGGGGGTGAGGGCATGAGTGGGCGGGGTAGAGGGGGGCAATGTGGTAATAAGAATGCATATGTAATACCTTAATCAATAAAGGAAAAAATATATATATACACATATATATATATACATACATATATATATATATATATATATACACACACACACACATATATATATATATATATATATATATATATATATATATATATATATATATATATATATGAAGAATTTGAGAAGTATCTTTATTTGGAAAACAGAAGAGGAAAATAAATCTATATATATAAAAGGCTAATATGCTAAGTGTCCCTCCACCCGTCTGACCAGTCGCTATGATGCACACTGACCACAAAAGGGCAGATGCTCAAGGCAGGAGATGCCAAGCTGCAGTAACTTGGCAGCGGTGGTTCTCGGGTGACGCACCCCGAAATCAGACAGGAGAGAGCCCAATTCCTCACAGGGCTGCGCAATTCCACCTTCAGCCATGCATTATGTTGTTGCTGGGGCACTGTCGGCCCTGAATCTGGTTTATTGTACACTTGCATTCCACGCCCTGTATGACAGCAACTTTGCAGAGTCCCTCTCACACTTCGGGACCCCTCGGAGGATGTCGGAGAACCGGTTTCGGCCCGATCCCCGCAGGCCAGGTTGAGGGACGCCACCTGCCAGAGGGACCTCGCTCACTCTGCAGATGCCAGGGAGGGATGGCAGGAGGTTGGCTCCAGCGTGTGTCTGGCCCATCTAACCCAATCCCACCCCATCAGCCACCTTCTAATTAATGTCCTTTCAATGTGCACAAATACATGCACCGGGTCACTAGTGAAAATATAAAATAGAAGTAGAAAGGTAGTTAACTGTTACACAATCGTCTCATGAAGCTGAATAAAGAAAGTTTAGAAAGAAATGGTAAGCACTTAGAAATAGTGTTACTGGTCAAAGCATATGAGCTATCATGAGGTGGTAAACATACTTATGTCCTTAGGAATCAGAACAACTTTTCTTCTTTGAGGTTATTGTTATTGTGCATATCTTAAGGGAAGGCATTATTTAATCAGAAGAAGTTAGGCCTTCTCCCTACTTTGTGGCTGGCTAGAATGTGAATAGTTAAATGCACATATCTCCATGTTTTATTCTTGAAAATGTGGCCAAGTGATCTGGATGTTTGGAGACTTTCCCCTGCAGGATTGGCAATCAGTGCTGTGATAGTTCAGGAATGAAGACAGTGATAAGTAGTCAGTGGAACTAGAGCCAGCAGCAAAATCCTAATCAGACTGTCCCTGATGCATGACATTGGCTCTCTTTCCTGCTATCTAGATGCCCTTGGTAACTGCCCAATTTTTTTAGCTTGGTTTCCCAGCCTCTTGTGGATATTAAGAACTGGCACATGTCCTTGAAGCAAATTCCCTTTCTGCTTGAGTTTTTTAAAAATATGCTGGGAACTGTTGTTGTCATTCTGTTGAGACAAGATGGACCTCCCTCTAAAATTTAATTCTTATGTCAGAACTGATGGCACCAAAAACACACTCACCCAGAAGATATGAAAAGCTCTAGTTACTCATGAAGAGCAGTACTGGCTCCCAATCTGGTCAGAAAATGGCTTTAGAGATCTTGGAAAGAAACTGGCTTGACTTTTATCATGATTAGGGGTGGTAGCTTGATAAGTTACTCACAGGTGCTGACCTCAATTGCATAGTCTGACCTTGCAGTTGCCAAAGGTGGTAGCATCGGGGCTTCATGATAGCTTGCCTGGATGTGGAGCAGGAGGTCAAGAGAAGTGGTGGTTCTTTAAAGCTGTTAGCAGTTCAACATAAAAAAAAAATGGAGTTAAATTCATCATTAGAAAAAAATATTATGAGCATCCATTAACCTAGACCAAGTTAACCAGACCAACATTATAATTAATAGAGACCCGGTGCATGAAATTTGTGCACTCAGGGGTCCCTCAGCCCTGCCTGCACCCTCTCGCAGTCCAGGAGCCCTCAGGGGATGCCCGACTGATGCAGAGAGGCTCCTACCCCTGCCACTACGTTCCCCAGCCATGAGCCCAGCTTCTGGCTGAGCGGTGCTCCCTTGTGGGAGTGCATTGGCCACCAAGGGGCAGCTCCTGCATTGAGCGTCTGTCCCCTGGTGGTCAGTGTGCATCATAGCAACTATAGCAATAGTTGTTCCACCATTTGGTCAATTTGCATATTAGCCTTTTATTATATAGGATGCTTCTTAATGGAATAAAATTGTTGTCTAACTAAGAAAGATTGAGCACATGTATATAAAACATGGTAAATGAAAAATTAGAGGTCTTTGAAATAGATATGAATTAAGTTCTAACCCATCCCTACATTAGCTAAGTAATCTTGTGTTAATTATTTAATTTCTAAGCTTCAGTTTTCCCAACTGTTAAAAAGGTTATCTACATGATACCTTGACAGGATCATAAAGGTAGATCTTGTTTTCAACTAGAACTCACAATAGCAGAATTTTTCTATAATGAAGATTGTCATCTCAGAAGTCATAGGGCTTTGGTTAAAATCCCCATTGTACCATTTACCAACTCAATAAACTTGGGCAAATGATGAAAGCTCTCAGCAAATAAGTTTCCTCATCTAAAAGAAGGGGTAGCCCCAGCTAGTTTGGCTCAGTGCATAGAGCATGAAGGGTCCCAGGTTTGATTCCAATCAAGGGCATATGCCCAGGTTGCCAGTTCAACCCCCAGTAGGGGTTGTGCAGGAGGCAGCCAATCCATGATTCTCTCTCTCATCATTGATGTTTCTATCTCTCTTTCCCTTCCTTTCCGAAATCAATAAAAAAAAGAATTATTAAAAAAATAAGGGGTAAAAATAGTACCCTTAAAAACATTTTTGGGGAGGAATGAAGGTGATTGTATATTTGGTTCAGAATACTAAATTCACTAAATATCAGCTGTTAATATCCTACCCACCAAATGGATCCAACTCTACTGTCCATTCACAGGGATCAGATAGTTTTACTGGAGATACTGGGGGGATGTGACCAGGTTTTATGTTACACACCACACAGAAAATGCTTATTCAACATGCTCATTTCATGGCTTGTTTCTTCCTGATTAAGATCGTTTCTCTTCACCATTTGTCTCCTATCTTTCCCTCTATAAACACTAAAGCATCCCATAAATTTAATTCTTACCTTCACTCCAATACCCTAATCCAGGGGTCCTCAAGCTATGGCCCGTGGGCCACATGCAAATACAAATATTGTATTTGTTCCCGTTTTGTTTTTTTACTTCAAAATGAGATATGTGCAGTGTGCATAGGAATTTGTTCATAGTATTTTTCTTAAACTATAGTCCGGCCCTCCAACGGCCTGAGGGACAGTGAACTGGCCCCCTGTTTAAAAAGTTTGAGGACCCCTGCTCTAATCAGTCAAATAAAAACCTGAGGTCATTGAATTGAAAATTGATAGTTCTCTAACATGCTCATGGAAAAGGGTCTTATTTGCTACCACAGCACTAGTGATTTACCATAGTATTAAATCAAGAAAGCACCTGTCTGTATAAAAGGGAGTAAATCTCCCAAGAAAATAAATATGTCTAAATAAGGCTGCGTAGGTATTGTTATACTTGCCTCATTTAACTAGGTAAGTATGGTGAAGAACTTACTATAATACCTTGCTCATAATAAATGATCATTTTATATTAATATTAGTAATTCATATTAGTTACTCCCATTGTGCTACACGAATCTATTCTGTATTTCTCAGGATAGCTTTTAATCTTATAATGGATCTGATATTTGAAATCTTATTTATTAAATATTGTTGCTTATTTGTGAAGCTACTTTATTTAAGTTCAAGTGCCAAAACAGATTGTATGCCATTGAAGGGAAAGAAAAAAAAAGTTAGAGGCATACCAGAGCAACTGTGGACTGATAAAATATACTCTTTTTATGGACCTTTAAATTTTTGTTAATGTTTCAACTTTCCTTTTTCTCTTTAGACCTATGAAATATAAATTAACTTGGAAAAGTGTGCAAAGATTCTACTTTTACATCCATGGAAAATATTCTAAGATTATAAAATGTTTAGTTTATTTCCTTGTCCAATATATATTATGGTTTTTTAAAAAAATATATTTTTATTGATTTTAGAGAGGAAGGGAGAGGGAGAGAGCGTGATAGAAACATCAGTGATGAGAGAGAATCATTGATCAGCTGTCTTCCACATGCCCCCCACTGGAGATTGAGCCCACAACCCAGGCATATGCCCCTGATAAGAATGAAACCCGGGACTCCTCAGTACATAGGCCACCTCTCTATCCACTGAACCAAAATTGGTAGGGCTATCTATTGTTTTTTGATTTTCAGAGCCTCTATGTAAAAATTGCAAATTTTTACAGCACATTTAACTTGTTATCCTTTAAAATTTTGAGGGCATCTTTGCTTATTTATTATTTTAAAAACCTGGGCAATGTTCATGAATATTTGGGAAAAAATATCTATATACATAAAAGCCTAAGTGACCGACTTACCAGCCAACTGGCCAACTATCCAGTAGCTATGACATGCAATGACCATCAGGGGTCAGACGCTCAATGCAGGAGCTGCCGAGCTGCGGTGACTTGGCAGATGCAGTTCTCGGATGACACACCAGGAACCAAAGAGGAGGGAGCCTGATTCCAGGTGTGTTACCCGAGAACTGCCCTCTCACAATCTGGGACCCCTTGGGGGATGTCGGAGAGCTGGTTTCCACCCGATCCCCACAGGCCAAGCTGAGGGACCCCACTGAGGCACGAATCCATACACTGGGCCCCTGTAACTAGATAATGAAGGTGAAGGGATTAGCTGAAGAACAGATATGCATATCCCATGGACATGGACAATAGTTTGATGAAGGCCAAGGGAGGGGGAAGGGTGGAGGTGGGCAAAGGGGGGGTAAAAAGGTGGACACCTGCAATAATGTCAACATTAAATTTATATATATATATATATATATATATATATATATATATATATATGTATATATATATATATATATGTGTGTGTGTGTGTGTGTGTGTGTGTGTGTGTGTGTGTGTTAGGTGTGTACATCCTCTTTCTGAAGGTTTACAGATCTCTACTAGTACTGATGTTGCAACTGTAGAATACTAAATAAAATCCCATAGTCCCTTTCTCTTTCAAAGTACTAAGGCAGGCCTTGGGTAAATGGATTAATGGTAAGTTCTTGCATTACTAACATACAATGTCATCCACCTCAGAAAGAAGAAAGAAAAGGCCCAAGTAATTTTTAACTATTGAAATATTATTGGTATTTGCACACAAGGCTTTTGGATCAAGCCTGGAGTGAACATGCAGAAAGGTTAATGCTTTGACAAGAGATGGGTAAAAGATGGAGTTTGGTGGGTAATTCTCATCCTGAAACCCACTTCTTGAAATATAGTCAATCATTCTAATGCTATGTTTCTGTACATCAGCATTTTTATTAGAAGAAGTTTATTCTGTTAAGTACATTGGTGAGGAGGAAGGGTGTTTCTGAGCCTGGTTAAATCTAGGTTGAAAGACAAAAAGTGATAAATACAGGTACAGAAACTCAAAGCCAAATAAACTATTTACTAAGCAAGCAATCAATAAGTGCAACAACACGCTTATAAATATATTACCACCATGCAAAAGGAATACACTAGTCATTAGCAAGTGCTGAAGCAGGGGCGTAAGACTCAGACATTATTCAGTAAATATTTGTTGAATTTAATTGCATGTATGTCTTCCTAAATTGTTTTGATCCTGATTTGAAAACCAAGATCTATTTCTTCACAAATAGGACAGGGAAGCAACTCTTGGTGTGACTAATATGGCCAGAATAGCTTTTGATTTCTCAATGAGCATGACTAGAAATAGTTAATGAATCTTAGGTCAAATGTAACACTCTTCACATCTCTGCCTCGAGTGAAACATCCTTAATTCTAAAGAGAAGCAAGCTGGCAAGCTCCAGTTTAGAGGAAACAAAGTGGGGACTGAGTAGAAGGGAATTTAGTCTAAAAGCCAATAACAATTTAATTGTCAAAATTAAATTGCCATGACATTTATCAACAAACAAAGATTTATGTCTAACCTGAAAGATAAATAAAGATCTGTCCATGGAACCTACATGCAAATGATCCCCTGGAGTCAGAAAGAACTGCCTCTTTCCTATGAGATATGCACTCAAGTTCATTTAAGTTCCCATAATGCCTTGTTGTCTTGTCATTAACATTTCACTCTAATATATTGCCTTTAGTTCTACAGGCTTTAATGTTGGTACATGCTATATCCAACCCAATCAGGGTTAATACCAAAAACCATTGATCTATAGTCTAATATAATTTTGCTCTCCATGCCCAACTCTGATTATTGAGCTTTTGTCCTATACCTACAATCCCATTCTTTCCATATACCCAGTTTATTGGATACAGTTTTGAACCCATGACTCCAAGTTCTACCATGGTAACCTGACAAATGCCTGTACATGCTAGGTCTTATAACTGCCCATTCCACCTTCCTCTTTCCCAACTGGAGCCTCCCTCTGAATTCCAGTTATCCTATGTAATCAAAGGCTATTATGCAAACAGTGGAACAACCAGAACAACCCAACAGCCGGTCGCTATGACGTGTGCTGACCACCAGGGGGCATGTGCAGAACATGGCAGGCATTGGCCATGGCAGAATGGTGGAGCAGGTGAGCTGGGGTGCCAGTCGCTGTCACTGGGGAAAGCCTCTGGTGGTTACTGAAAATTCTTTGCTCTTGTGTGCCATGGTCCCACCTAGCGCTCGCAGCTGCTGCCAGTGCCTGAGATGCCACTTGAACCCACTGCCAGAGCCAGCCCTGCTCGCACCTGCAGCTGGCACCAGAACCGCCACTTGCATCATCCACTGCAAGTGCCTGGCGCCCATCCAGATCACTCAGCGCCATCAGCTGGTGCAAGCAGTGGTTGTTGGCCCTGATTTCCCCTGAGGGCTTCTCCACCTCCCCCTGCTCCTGAGGGGTGATCAGGGCAGCAGCTGCTGCTCACACCCACTGAAGGCGCTGGCCTCACTCGCACCCGCTGCTGGCGCTGGCCCTAATTGCTCTGTGCCATCAGTGGGTACAAGCCGGCCCTGCACTGTCACCTGCTGTGGGAGCAGAGGCGGGAGCGGGGCTGCCAGCAGACAGGGGGTCAAGGGTGTGGAGGATGGTCTGAGAACTGCCCCTATGCCTACTGCAGCCTTGTGGCCCACAGTTCCTTTCAAAGTGCAGGAATTAGTGTACTGGGCCCCTAGTGTGTTATAAATTTCTAATGGTACTTCCTGCATGCATGCAGTACCATCTTTAAACTTTCTGCCTTTAAGATTCCCCAGTGTTGTCCTCCATATACCAGTTGGGATATCACTTCCCCAGCTTAATGTTGTATCACAACACACATTGTCACAAGATAGAGCTGCCTTCCATGTGCTATCAATACTTCTTATGCCTTTAGAACACTCTTCTTCAGATTCAAATACAGCCAAACTCTTTAAACAAAGTATTTGGAATTTCAAATCACTTATTTCCAATACTCTCTCACAATTCCTAAAATTGTTCTCCTATTTTACATTTTTATGTATCTTTATGAGACATAAGTAATTTTCAAAGGTTATCATTATCTAGTAAAAGTGTTAAGTCACTCTGATATTTTGAAGATAACTCATAAAAAATAAAACAAAATACCATCACAGTATAAAGCAGAAATATCATGAGGCATTCAGCTGTTTCATCTGAAGAATGATGGGAATCAGAATGACAATACCCAATACCCTGTTTATCGCATTTCTTGAGTTCCTAGAGTTAAATGCAGTTTACTCATACCATAGGACACTGTAGCATGATACACTTAAATTGCTTTTACTTCTTTGTACTTTATTCTTTCAATTATTTTGAGTTATGTTAAAATCTATAGTTATTTTAATAACCTGAACATAAGACTGAGAATTGATTGAAATAAGAACATTGCTATTGTTTTGAATTTTTCCTTAATTAGTATTTCTAAACAAACATCATAACTATATACATATTTTTATACATTTTACACACTTTTGAGAAGTCTGAAAGATAAATTAATTATATTTTTTGTATAGCTTCTGATGAATTATCTTTATGTTACCTTAAGCAAAATATATGAAGCTAGAAAGATAGATTGTTATTCTGAAGAGTTTGGATTTCTATAGCAAACTTATTATATTCCCACAATGATGTTAGACCCTACTTTTAAACTATAGGATGTAATGACTTTATGCTTGTTAATAATTTATAATATGTATTATTAGATTATCAGCAGAATTAAAACTAAAACTTTTGGTTTTTTCCAATTTAGAAAAACTTAAAGAGGTGACCTAAAACATCATTGATTCTTAGAAAGTCTGATGAAGGCCATCTTAGGTTTCATCCACGTAAGGAGACAATTTTGAGAATGTTTGAAGCATTCAAATGTGATATTTATATTGATGTATGGAACATTTGCAGAACTATAGTTCAATATATACCCGAATTATCAGTCTTATTTCAGTATCTGAAAAAATTGCAATATTTAAATATAGTGTGTGTGTGCACATGTGTGTAATTTTTAATGAATTGCTAAACATCCTATATAATAAAATTTTAATATGCAAATTGCCCCCTCGAGTGGTCTTTTGACCCAGAGTTCAACCACTTGCTATGACGTGCACTGACCACCAGGGGCGACGCTGAACATGGTGGGCATCAGTGACACGGTGCTGGCAGCAGGCGGCAGTGCAGGCGCTGCTGGCCCGGATGGGTTCCTATGAGAGGGGGACCATTGCAGGATGGTGGATCAGATGAGTAGGTGGCGCCAGGCCAAAGCGGGTGTGAACAGGAGCCCGATTGCCCCACAGCTTGCCCTGCAGATGGCGACCAGTGGCGGAGGCGGGGGGCTTTGCCACCACCCAGCTCCCAGGCACTGAGGGAGTCAAGCATGGAGGGGCCCAGCCCTGATCGATCACCCAGCAGGCAGGATGGTGGAACAGGTGAGGGGGCGGTGTCAGGCCAAGGTGGGGTGCCAGGTGGGGTTGTGGGGCTGCAAGCCTGGGGGCACAAGCTGGAGCCCAATTTACACAGGCCACCCCAAGGGACCCCACCCGTGTATGAATTTGTGCACCAGGCCTCTAGTTTAAAATAATAAATCCATGGATTCCAGAAACAAAGTGAATACTGGAAACTTAGAAGCAGTTAGGAGTAAAAGTCAAGTTTCTGCCAAAACCTAGAAGCCTTAATCATCTAATTTGGGGCTCTACCAGATATTGAGAAAAGGACCTAGAGCTTACTCCCAATATTATTTCTAATATAATGAAATGTCGCAGCATAAACCTGAGACCTGGCCTAAAGTTGAGCCCTTGAATGGTTATAGTGCCAGTATAAGAACAAATGGGAAACAAATTCCACTTTGAAGGACAATGATCTATAATGAACCTGGTATTGAGTTGATGGGGAAAGATATTTTCTGGAAATTTGTTATCATAGAATCATCCGTTTGAGGTGTTTTTTTTTTTTTTAATTTAAATTAATACTATTTTATCTGGAAAAAAAAATCACAGATTTTGATTAAAAGTGCCCCCTAGTTGACTAGCAAGACCAAGGCAGGTGCTCTCTAGTGAAACTGTACTTCTAGTTACTCTTCTAAAAAACACCACAGAGTTATAAGGTAAATGGTCAGGCAGTTCACATTTGATTTTTCAAACATTTCATGAAACAATGTCCATGTATCAAAGCTAACAGACAGGGTAGAGAAAAGTTCATAATTTTATATTAAAATCAAAGCTAAGATTTACCAGATACAGACTATAAAACAATCACGTATAATATTTCATAAACTAAAAGAGAAAACAATGATGTGGAACAAAAGAAACAAATCAGCTTTGCCAAATAACGAAATATACCTTTTAGGAGAAAATAAGATAATAATTTAAATTTAAATCTCCGTAGATGGATTAAACAAAAAATTAAACACAGCTAAAAGAGAATTAATAAAAATGACAATCGAGCAAAATCAATTACACAGAATGAAATTCAGAAAGACAAAGCTAGGCAATATGAAAGGCATGTTAAGAAACATCAAGATAGAGTTTGTTTTAACATATGTCCAGTTGGATGTCCAGAAGACTAGAGGAGACATGAAACTGAAAAAGATAATTGCTTAAATGTTCCTATAATCGAGAGAAAAAGAAAAATAAACAAAAAAAAACAAAACAAAACTCATATCTAGAAAGCCCCCCTCCATACTGCTTGTAAGATAAAGGAAAACATTCTCCACCTGAAACATCATAGTGTAATTTCAACACACACACATTTTTAAAACTGTTTTTAAGAGGGACAGAGATTTTGAAAGTAGCCAGAAGGACCAATAAATCATGTAGGATAAAGCAATTAAACTAATTGCTCTTTTCTCAACAGCCACAGTAGAAGCCAGAATACAATGGAATCATTGTTCTATGGTTGCAAACAAACATATCTATCACAAAGTTCTCTGTGATGATAGAAAACAACTGCCAACATAAAATCCTTTGTGAGGCGGCCACTGAAATGAATTGCCAAGATCAATGTTCAGGAATAAAAAATTTATTACACCAGTACCGGAGACTGTTTCAGGACAGCTCTGAACCCTTAGCACACTTTGGGCATTGTCTCGGCTGGAGAAACCTGCTTTACGGAGGCTACAGTTTCATTCTCATGCAGACCAGAGCCAGGGACTGATCAATGCCAGGGTTTTTCAAAGTCTTAGCATCCCTTCTAACTAGAAATAGCTTCCTCTTCCACCAAAAGACCTACATAGGAAATTCAAAGAAATGTATTTAGGAAGAAGAAGAATGTTCTCAGATAAAAATGGAACATTTATGAATCAAAAATAAGTATAAATATTATAAATAACTAATAGAGTAAAACTGAGCTGATATTTACAGTATAAATTGATATGAATGATGTCAATTTGGGTTGAAAACAAACCAGAACTATACTATTAACAGCAGAATAAAAATGGGATGGGTCATTCTAACTATTTTTATTAATATTATGTTTATATTTTTACTGTTCAAACAGAAGTTAAAGATGCTGATCAACTTTAGATTTTACGAAGTTAATATTGCTATTCAAATAATTATAAAATTATATACATGAAAAATATAATTCTCTTGTCTAAAAAATAAAGGGAAAAATGTAATGACCAAAAAAGTAGTACTTTGAAAACCTAAACAAACAAGGAGGTAGGGCCTGGCCAGCATGACTCAGTGATTGAGCATCAACCTATGAAACAGAAAGTCACATTTTGATTCCTATCAGGGAACATGCCCTGGTTGCAGGCTCAATTCCCAGTGGGGGACATGCAGGAGGCAGCCAATTAATTATTCTCTCTCATCATTGATATTTCTATCTTTCTCCCTCTCAGCTCTTCTCTAAAATCAATATATATATATATATATATACTGAGTGGCCAGATTATTTTGACCACCCCATTAGTACTTCGTTGGGCCACCTTTTGCCTTTAATTCTGCAGTGATTCTTCTTGGCATTGACTCCACGAGATGTTGAAAGGTGATCAAGGAATCTGACACCATGCCTGATGAATAGCACTGTCCAGCTCTGTGAGATTTGATGGTTGTGGAACCAGCTGCCTGATGGCTCTTTTAACTTCGTCCCACAAATGCTCAGTTGGATTGAGATCTGGTGATTGTGGGGGCCACCTAAGCAAGGAAAAGTCTCCCTCATGTTCTTGAAAGCACTCCTGCACAATATGAGCACCGTGGCATGGCACATTGCCTTGTTGGAAGAAGCCATCTCCATTGGGATACGCCATCAACATGACAGGATGAACTTGATCAGCAATGATACTTAGGTATGTTGTGCTATTCAGACGTTGTTCCACAGGAATTAAAGGGCCCAAATCATGCCAGGAAAACATGCCCCAAACTATAACACTGCCCCCACCAGCTTGAAGGGTTGTACTCATGCATGTGGGGTGCATGCTTTCATGCTGTTTCCTCCAAATTCTCACTCTGCCGTCTGCATGATGCAACCGGAAACGTGATTCATCCGACCATATGACTTTTTTCCAATGCTCGACTGTCCAATCCTTGTGTTCCTGTGTGAATTGGAAACGTTTTATCTTGGTAAGTGTAGACAGCAAAGGTGTTTGAACAGGCCTTTGGCTTCCATATCCCATACAATGCAGTGTACAGCTAATTTGCCTACAAATATCAGGTGGTCATAATAATCTGGCCACTCATGTTCAAATATATCTCACATTCAAAGGCTGTTAAATCACCTTGTTCACCCATATCTCAGAAAAAAAATCACTTCTACTGTCATGGTAAATAACCTGCTTCCCTTTTTATAATGGTCTGGCCCTCTAGCAACTTCAGCGCTAAATTATAGCTAATTTGCCTACAAATGTCAGGTGGTCATAATAATCTGGCCACTCAGTATATATATAATGTTTTTTTAAATAAGGTAGAGGGGCAAGATTGGAAGAAGAAAGTAACACAGGACACAGGAGAAAAAAGTTGAAATAGTATGATACATAGTAGAAATAATTACCAGTACATCGCAAGTGTAGGGAGTGGCTCCAGTCAAGCCTCGGGCTGACCTGTGGCAGGGCCACAAACAAATCCCAGCCTGGAGGGCAGAGCTCTCCTAGCATAATTAAGCCTGACCTTGTAGCCCTCCCTAATTCTTTCCTAAGTAGTTAATGGGCTGTGGAAGGTTCAGCAAGTGTTGCCAAAAAAAGAACATTTGTTTGTTTTTGTTTTTTATATACATATTTTTGTTATTGATTTTTTTACAGAGAGAAAGGGACAGGGATAGAGAGTTAGAAACATAGATGAGAGAGAAACATCGATCAGCTGCCTCCTGCACACTTCCTACTGGGTATGTGCCCGAAAAAAAACAAGAACATTTGTATACATGTTAATCCACACTTGTTTTAATCAGACTATAAAATAAAGCATCTGCTTGCAGGCTGGGTCTTTTGTGTCCTCATCCAGGCATGGGAGATCTACCGAGCCCCAGCTGTATTCTCTTGTCTATTTTTTCTTCCATCCTTCACTACCTGCGGTGAGCCTGCATGGCCATGGCATACTCAGCCCCAGGGCACCTATGTGCCACCCAAGCTCAGCCAGGTTCAGTGACCCTGAGAGGGGGTGGTGAAGGATGGAGAAAAGATAGACAAGAGAATAAAAGCTGGGTCTGGGTGGAATGTTATTCCCAGATGGAGAGACAGTGCCATAGACTACCAGCTGTGTCTTTATTTTATAGACAGATTCCACGAGGCAAAGTAAGGGCATGGTCAAGATGCTCAACATTCTCGTGGGTTTCGATTCTACTCAATTACATGCACCTGAATGCTATCAAGCCCACATTACTGACACGTGGGACCATGTGTTCAGACCATAGGTTCAAGCTTACAACTATAGATGTTGGCTATAACTGTGCTGGGAGTGCTCTGCCCTCCAAACTGGGACTTGCACGTGGCCATGAGAGGACTGTACCCTCTTATTAGTCCAAGACTTGAACCTGTCCAAACACTGTAGCCGATCCCCACACTGCCCCTCCTCAGGTTCACCCTTGGCCATGCTGGCTCGGCACACTCAAGTATCAAAATAAATTCAATAAACTATTGAGTTAAAGATTGTCAAACTGGATTTCAAAAAATACAGGTATCTATAATTTCAAAAAATGTAAGAACATTAAAAAAATTGAAGACTGTGAGCTATATATATTTAAAAAAATCGCCAAATAAATGGTTGTGTAGTAATATTAACAGCAGTCAAGTGGGTTTTAGAAACACTTTTCCCAAAGTAAAAAGTGTGGAACCTAAATATAAAGAATTTAATTCTACAGAATAATAAGACATTTTTAAACATGTCCAACTAAAAACAAACAGATACTCTCAAATAAGGTAAAATAAACATTAAAGAACAAATCCCACCCTAGCTGGTTTGGCTCAGTGGATAGAGTGTTGGCCTGCGGACTGAAGGGTCCCAGGTTCCATTCCAGTCAAGGGCACATGGCTGGGTTGCAGGCTTGATACCCAATAGGGGGCATGCAGGAGGCAGCCGATCAATGATTCTCTCTCATCATTGATGTTTCTGTCTCTCCCTCTCCTATCCTCTCTGAAATCAATAAAAAACTATATTAAAAAAGAACAAATCTTTGTTAGTAATTAATAAGAAAGAGAAATAGAAAAGCAAATAGAGGTTTTTATTCAAGGCCAAAGTAATTTTTTTGTTTTTAATTAGGACTTTATTTATTTATTATTTGAGCAGTTTGAGATTTACAGCAAAATTGAGAGGAAGGTATAAAGATTTTCCATATATTCCCTGGCTCCACACATGCATAGACCCCCCTATTATCAACACCCTCACTAGAGTGGTATATTTATACATGATGACTCTATATTGACATATCATACACCTTCAATTCATAGTTCATATTATTATTCATCCTTGTTGTACATTCTATGGGTCTATGCAGTTTTGGACAATGTTTAATGACCTGTATATAAATCATTATGTTATCATATAGAGTATTTTCTTTATCCTAACAATCGTCTGTGCTTTGCCTATTCATCCACCCAACCCAAACATTGGCACCCACTGCTCTTTTTACTGACTCCATAGGTTTACCTTTTCCAGAATGTTATATAGTTGGACTCAAACAGTATGCAATCTTTTCAGATTAGCTTTTTTTTTTTTTTTTTTTACTTAGTAATATGCATTTAAGATTTCTCCCATGTCTTTTATGGCTTGACAGCTCATTTCTTTTTAGAAGTTTATTTTTTAGAAAGTTTTATGCCCTGACTGGTTTGACTCAGTGGATAGAGCGTTGGCCTGCAGACTGAAGGGTCCCAGGTTCGATTCCGGTCAAGGGCATGTACCTTGGTTGCAGGCACATCCCCAGTAGGGGATGTGCAGGAGGCAGCTGATCGATGTTTCTCTCTCATTGATGTTTCTAGCTCTCTATCCCTCTCCCTTCCTCTCTGTAAAAAACCAATAAAATATATTTTAAAAAAGAAAGTTTTATATCTTTTATCACTGAATAATATTCCATTGTTTGGATATAACACATTTGTTTTGTCCACTACTGAGGGACATCTTGGTTTTTTCCAAATTTGGGCATTATAATTAAGACTACTACTAGTATAAGCATTCATATGCAGAACACATGTTTTCAGTTTTTTGGAGTAAATACTAAAGAGTGGAATTGCTAGGTCCTTTGTAAGAGTATGCTTGATTTTATAAGACACCTCCAGGCTCTCTTCCACAGTGGCTGCACCATTTGCATTCCAACCAGCAATGATTTAAAGTTTATTTACTCCACATTCCCAGCAGCATTTGGGATCATCAACACATAAATAATTATTCTGTAATATAAAGTATGTCCAATCAAGATGGCCACACAAGAGACAGTTTTATACTTGGTGTGCTGTGGGACAAAATAACATTCTAAAATAAACACCTCTTACAATTTAATAATTGATGGTAGCTCATAAAATCATTTTCTCTAATGGTTTAAATATACACCTTCTGCCTAATTAAGCTTTTACCTATACAATATCTACACTATAATTATGTCTTTATTTCTTAGATGCCCCTGTTTTCTCTGTGTATCATTGTCTATCTCATGAACAAAAAAAAGTTCCTCAAAATCAGGTATTATTTCTTGAAACCGTTCTGCACTTCTTTGAACCAGAAAAATTCTCAGATGATTTACTTTCCCTTAGAGTTAGTTTAAATTGGTTATTTAAATGATAACATATAATGAAAAGTGAAAATTTAAATAATGGCTTTTGAAGTGGATAAAAGATTTGTTATTATCAAATGAAAGCAAACTACACATATTTGTGCCAGGCACTTAGCTGACACTGGTAATACATGAGTGACTAAACATAGTCTCTATTATTAGATTTAACACTTCAAGGTTGAGAATAAATATGAGGGTAGAGCTGCCCAAAAGTGATTACCAGAAATAGTCCCAAGAATTAATCAAACCAAGAGGGATGCTTACCTAAGGATCCTAGGAAACCAGAAGTGTTTTCTAAACTGTCATAAATAATAGTATGGGAAATGGAACCAGGCTTTGTAAACATGGAGTGAAATGAAAGCAGAGGCTAAATCATGGATAGTGTGTTTCTTGTTAGCTGATGAGGACGGAATCAAAGAGGAATCAGGTAACATTTCTGAATTTAAGTGAAAAGCAAGCTGCTTTCAATGTTGTAATCCCCAACATGATCCTGGAGCCAGCTGGTGGATTAAAGGAATAGTTCAGCTTTGAGCTCTATTTCAGATTTTCTCAAATATTTTGCAATTTTGTATGTATCTGCTCAAAAATGTGAGCATTTTTATTATATGCAAAGCCACATAAACATAAAAAGAGAAAGAGAGAGAAACTACCTCTTAGGATTCATTTATTCAGGTTGAGAAGATTTGATGCTCCACAATGGAAGCAAAATTTATTTATTTTTATTTATTTACTAGAGGCCTGGTGCACAAAAATTTGTGCACTCGGTGAGGTCCCTCAGCCCGGCCTGTGCCGTCTCAGAGTCTGGGACCCCTCAGAGGATGTCCACCTGCTGGCTTAGGCCCACTCCCCGGGGGATCAGGCCTAAGCTGGCAGTCAGACATTCCTCTGGCAGCCCGGGAGCCCTCGGGGGATGTCCACTTGCCAGCAGGGAGCAGGCCTAAGCTGCAGTCGGACATCCTTAGTGCTGCTGAGGAAGCGGGAGAGGCTCCTGCCACCACCGCTGTGCTGGAAGCTATCAGCCTGGCTTGTGGCTGAGCAGAGCTCCCCCTGTGGGAGCGCAATGACCACCAGGGGGCAGCTCCTGCATTGAGTGTCTGCCCCCTTGTGGTCAGTGTGTGTCATAGTGACCAGTCATTCCTAGTCATTCTGCTGTTAGGGTCGATTTGCATATTGCCCCTTTATTATATAGGATAGAAGCCTGGTGCATGGGTGGGGGCCGGCTGGTTTGCCCTGAAGGGTGTCCTTGATCACTGTGGGGGTCTCGCTGGGGTGCCTGGTGAGCCTGGGTGAGGGGCTGAGGGCTATTTTCAGGCTTACCACACCCCCTTCAGAGTGGGGATCCCCACTGGGGTGCCTGGCCAACCTGGGTGAGGGGCTGATGGCTGTTTGCAGGCTGGCCAAAGCCCCCAGTGGGGACCCTCACCCCATGGGGGTGTGGTCAGCCTGGGTGAGGGGCTGAGGGCCATTTTGAGGCTGGCCACACACCCCCAGTGACCCAAGTTCCCAGCCTCTCCTTTTTTTCTTTTTTCTTTTTTTCTAGGATTTATTAACTTCTATAATTGAAACTTTGTAGCCTGGAGTAGAGCCCAGGTCTGGCCAGGGCAGGCAGGAAGCTTGGCTTCCTCCATCACCGGGGACAACCCAAGCCTCCTGCTCACTCCAGCTCCATGGCCACCGCCGGCTGGAAGCAGGTATCTGGCATTTATTTATCTTCTATAATTGAAACTTTGTAGCCTTGAGCATAGCTCAGGGCCTGTCAGGGCATGTGGGAAGCTTGGCTTCCTTCATCACCAGGGGCAACCCAAGCCTCCTGCTTGCTCCAGCTCTGTGGCTGCTGTCATCTTAGTTGCATTAATTTGCATACTTGCTACTGATTGGCGGGTGGGCATGGCCTGTGGGCATGGCTTGGGCGTGGCTTCAGTGTAGCAGAGGGACAGTTAATTTGCATGTTTTTCTTTTATTATATAGGATTTAAATTCAGAGACAGAAAGGATAAACTATGAAGACCTAATGAGTCATATAAAGACAGCTCCTAAATAGGCAGGCCTTACAGATTGCAGAATCTAGGTTTATTGAGGGACAAAAACCCTCCATAGATGAGGAAAATAATGTTTTGTGATGAACAAATAAAAGAAACTTGACTTTCTGTTAGTATTGAATCCTATAGCACAAAGGTTTTAAGACATTTGTGGATCGCAGGAGTATAAAGTGGGGCACCTCTATTCTAAGGAAGATTTTTTAAAGAGATGAATGGTGTGCTGTGGGACAAAATATCATTCTAGAATAAATACCTCCTACAATTTAATAATTGATGGTAGCTCATAAAATAATACACACACACACACACACACACACACACACACACACATATATAAAAGCCTAAGCGGTCGTTATGACTAGCCAACTGGACGATTGGCCAGTAGGACACGTACTGACCACCAGGGGGCAGATGTTTAATGCAGGAGCTGCCCTCTGGTGGTCCGTGAGTTCCCACAGCCAACCTCCCACAGTCCCTCCCCCTGGCTGACCAGCCCCAATAGGCTTTGATCACCAGCCAGGCCGAGGGACCCCACCGGTGCACAAATTCATGCACCAGGCCTCTAGCTAGATGTGGTGAATGGTCAGCAAGGTCCATAGACTTGAAAGATTAAAAAAAAAAGTCATTGTAACTGAACTTGGCAAGGGGCAACAGAGAAGCCAGCATAGCCCACTGGTTAGAGCTGAAAGGCCAGGAATTAAACCTGCCTTAGCCTCTTTTAATTAGCATAATGTCCTCCAAGTTTACCCATGTTGTCATATATGGCAGGATTTCCTTCTTTCCCAGGGCTAAATAATATTCCTCTGTGTGTGTGTGTGTGTTACATTTTTTAATCCATTATCCATTGAGGGACATTATTTCCATTATTTCCATATCTTGGTTACTGTGATTAATGTTGCAATAGTTATGAGAATACAGATATCTTTTCAAGATCCTTATTTCAATTCCTTTGGATATATACCCATAGTGTGATTGCTGAACCATATGGTAGTTCTATTTTTATTTTTTTAAGGAAACTTCATATGATTTTTTATAGCAGTAGCACCATTTTACATTTCCACCAACAGTGCACAAGTGTTTCAATTTCTCTACATCCTTGTCAACATGTGTTGTTGTTTTTTATTTTTTATAATAGCCATCCTAATAGGTGTGAGATGATATCTTATTGGAGTTTTTATTTTCATTTCTCTGCTTGTAGGTGATGTTGAGCATCCTTTCATATGCCTGTTTGGACATCTGTATGTCTTCTTTGGAGAAATGTCTATTCAAGTCCTTTGACATTTTTTAATTTGTCCCCAAAACAAATACTGCCTTATCCCACTTATATGAGGTGTATAAAATAGTCAGACCCATACAAACAGAGAGGAGAATAAAGGTTGCCAAAGACTGTAAGGAGGAAGAAATGGGAAGTTTATATTCAACAGATATAAAGTTTCAGTTATATAAGATCAGGTCTAGAGATCAGCTGTACAACACTGTGCCTATAGTTAATAATATGTCATTATGCAATTAAAATATATATTAATGAGAGTTCTTATCACATTTTAAAAATTGAAAACAAAACAAAAAGGCGAAAACTTCAGGTGGAGAATCAGCACCAATTTTTTTGATAGTATAAATGTCTGTGGGAATAAAGTACTGCTAATGTGACAACATCTGGTAAACCTTTGTTTCTCCAAAAAGTCCCTCTTTGTAGACCTAAGAAGGATTTTTTTTCTTAAAGGTAACATTGGATTTCTCTTCTGTTTTTGAAAATTGGTTCACAAGTTGGATTTAATTTGTTCTCTAAACAGACCTTCTCAACTGAGTTTCCATGACAAAATTTCTCTCTAATGCCTGAGGCATCCATTGTGTATAATAAATTCACTCATCTTTTATGCATCTAGAGTGGCACTAGCTGTGTACCTTCTTTGGGAGACCTGAAAAAAAATAGTGGTGCTTAATTTTCTCAGAACCCTGGTTGACAAAGGCTGTTCTAAAGTTGTAAATAAATATAACATGTGCTACACCCCAAGTGTTGCACCAAAGTTCATATATGTAACATGTGTTACATATTCAGAGATACTAAATATCTGAGATTACAACAGAAATACTAGTTTTTCATTTTGACTAAATTATAAGACACATGTAGAGTTATGTTAAAGATAGACAAGACTTTTAAAGTGGGTGACAAAAATTGTCTATCATCCATTAAAAAATTAAAAGTTATTTAAGTTTTTTGAGAAGGATGTTGGGAGGCTCTCGTAAAGCATATAATTTCAATTCACAATAGGGGCTTCTGTGTTCTCCTTGGCAGACTTTTCCATGCTCCCTTACAAAATCTGCTGTACAGTCACAGGGAAAACAATTAAAAGAATCATCTAACTTTGGACAATCCCATGCTTGCCTTAATATTTTTTAGAAACTAATCCAAGTGGACACATTGAGGGTAAGTTACTCTAAACTTCTTACAACCCAAAATTACTTACATGGCCTCCTTGAGGGACCTACTGCACAAATTTCCCAAGTGTGAGTAATTCTCTACTTGGTCACTTCCAGCAGGTGACAGACTTGTCAAGGAATCTCACTGTGAATTTAGGCTGATTTCAATTGTATTGATTCCTTGCCACAGTTTATTTGTGGGGAAATGGCATGAACTTTAAGCAGTGAGTTAGGTGATGGCCCTTAGGTTTTCTTTATTTCATTCAAAATAGGGATGTAATGGGATCAGAGCTCAACTTTAGGAAGACTACTTTGATAAACTGGAGGAAGAATGACTACAGATGCAGGTAGTTAGGAGTCATTTATGCTTCAATCAGGTGATGGATGGGGTCTGAGATTATAAAAATATAAAAGAGGTGAATGACTTACCATAAGACATACATACGTAAGACACAAAATGTATATACAAGCCAATTAGTGAAAAGCAAATCTTAAAATGAACAGCTCACATATTTGACATTCAACAACAAACTTTTCATTCCTGTGACTAAAAAAAATAATTTAAAACACAGTATCATGATCTAAAACATGATCTAAGATATTCTACTTCTCTCCTTCTACTCTGGAAATAAACAAAACAACTTCTCGGTCTATGTATCATGGGTAAATGAATGGGTTTATAGGATGTGAATTATTTTCATTTGTGAGAACATGTCTTTTCTTTGTGTTTCTCTTTTTTGTTGTTGTTTCTGGATTGTTTGTTTGAGGTTTTTTTTTAAATGGTATTTCCAGAAATTGTTTTCCAATGTTAATTAAGAATCAATGCTATTGCTAGTTTAGGCTAAATTTAATATGGACAACGAAATTTAAATTAATCAGAAAATGGACTGGCTTCCCTATTTCCTTTGTTCTTTGAATCTCTCTTTATTCAGTTAGGCATGGTGCTGGAAATTTGCAAGTTTCCTGTATGCTACAAGAACCTGCGTGTCAGAGTACCAACATATTTTGGTTGGCATTAAAATGTCACAGTATCCCAGCACAGTGGGACGTTCCATTTGTATATTAACTCGTCCTCCTCAGGCAGTGCTCACAGTGAATTTGCTCACAAACAGTCTAATAGTGTAATTAAAAGTATTTAATGAGTTTGAAACAAAATTAAGCAGTAAATTAAAATAAAATAAACTTTCCTATTCAATCTATTTTTAATGAATAAACTAAAATTCCTCTATTTCAAGTAAAATGGCATTTTAATTTAAATGGGAAATTTGGTGTAGAAATAACATTTTATACTAAACAATTTCATACACAGCTAACTAAATATATGTATATATCTCCAAGGAAAACAAGTGAATGAATATAAGACATTTAATTAAAAGCAAAGACAACTTCAGACAAAGATCATTTAGTAAACCTTAAATACCCACTCCCTGTTTCACTTATGCTGGTGAAGCTTTAAGAATCCACTGTTGTATAAAATCTGGGATCCTGGGGTGCTATGTAAACTATAAATACCCAGTTAATAATATTTTTGGTTGAAAGCCAAGAATCAGCTTCTAGAGTGGGGAGAGACTCAGCTTTAATCTTCCTATTGTCAGGATAACCATTGTGATTTTTTTCTGAAGCCCTAAACATAAGTGCGGAGTCCTGATAGAGTCTTTGGCAAATTGTGCAAACATGGCCATTCTTTACAAAAACCGTCACTGATCTGTCACAATGGGTCGGTCTCTTGAGGAGTCATAGCATTGTCTCTCAGGCTCCATTTACCTTCATCACCTACAAACTCCACCCCAAGTCTAAGAAACAGAAAAAAAACTAGAGCTTCCCAGTTAATTTTCATAAGAATACCTCATAAACAAAATACCTTAATAATATTTTATTTTTAAAATTCTTCAAAAATATTTAAATTTCTCTAAGAGTTTTTGTCTTTGGAAAATTGAGATTGTTGTGAGGATTAAATGAGACAATGTTTTTAACACTAATAGTGTATCTGAGTTCAATAAATATCAGTGATTATAATTGTTACTCTTCTTTTTTTTTAAGTAAACTTGTTTGTTTGTTTTTTACCTCAGTTCCAAAACCCCAGAGCATATGCACAGTGATTTTGCATAATAAATAGTCAATAAATGCTTGTTGACCAAGGAGGCAATGAATTATAGAGGGGAAAGAGGTCTATGAAAAAATACATCAAAAGCGGTGATGATGACACTATTGCATCTGCCAGAATGTGGCCTCATGGAGAATATGGGGAGAAGGATGGGACAACACTCTTTTTAATAGTGTATCAGTGGTCAGTTCCAGTGACTAAATTCTCATCCTCATGCTTGCTTAAGTGCTATGCTTTCTTTTACATTTAAAAATATTTTAGCTTTATTGAGGAAAACTTAACATATTTTAACTATACACCATTGTGATTTGATATAAGTATACATTGTGAAAGAATTCCCCTCATCTAGTTAACTTTTCCCAACTTTGTACCCTTTACCAACCTCCCCTTCTAGCTTTATCCTTCTTTCTCAAGATTGCTTTGGCTATTTTGGGTCTTTTGTGGCTCCATACAAATTTTAGGATTTTTCTCTATTTCTACTAGGATTTTTATTTACTTATTCAATAACCTAGCAAATATATGTCTGCTGATATTTAAAGTTTTTTTATAAACATAAGTTTAAATTTTATATAATGATCTATCTTACCTAAATTGTCTTTATTGATGGGCAAGCAGCATGGTTCTAGAGCCTCAATATAATGACTATTCTGAATAATATCTTTCAGTATATTCTTACTGCATTTTTATTTATTTCACTTCTAGTATAGGATCCTAGAAGTGAAATTAATGAACAAAGGAAGGTAAACAATTTTAAGACGGAATGTGCCTCCAAATAAACTATTGAATTGAGAAATAAGTTCCTATTTGGGAAAATTTACAATAGTTCAGCTTTCAAATCATTCTAACATAATATTATGTAGATTTGCTGTCTGTTTCTCTGAGATAACAGGTAAGCATCTTCTTTAACAAATTCCTTGAAAGTCCTTCCATGCCACTAGAAACTATTAGAGAGAGGCTAAACAAGAGGCCAGTAAATGTGGCAAAGCTATAGTTCTTGGCATTACAACAGTAACAACTGATTCCAGCACATTAAACATGAAAATCCCACTTTTCCTGAAAGTTTTGTAGGTTTTCAGGAATTGTCATATTACAGTTACCACTTAAGCATGTTGAAATTGTACCAATGTAGTCAGGAGTAAATTTTATAGCTCTGAATTTTTAAAAAAGAAATCATTATTTGGGTCACTGAAAATTGTAAAAAATACTGCAGGCATAAATTCTTCTGATTCAGCAGACAATAGCTACTATAGTACAAAAGTGATAAAAATTATTGTATTAATATGAAGTATCAGCAGTTCATGAGAAAAAAAACAAAATCTAGCAGTACAGATATATTCAATCAGGAGCATTTTCAAGTTGCCACCTGAAATGTTGGAGGCAAATAAATGTTATAGATTATTCTGGCTGAAGCCAGGAGTCATTAGGTTATAGATGGTAGTGAAAGGAGGATAAAAATCATAGAGAATGAGACCTGGCCAGTGTAGCTTACTGGTTGAGCATCGACCTGTGAACGAGGAAGTCACAATTCAATTTCCGGTCAGGGCACATGCCCGGGCAGCCAGTGTGGGGCATGCAGAAGGCAGCCAATCAATGATTCTCTCTCATCATTGATTTTTCTATCTCTCTCCCTTTCCCTTCCTCTCTGAAATCAATAAAAATATATTTTTAAAAAATCACAGAGAATGGGAAAGCCAACCTGAGGACTGGGAAATGGAACAAGAGCACAGTGGAAGGAAAAGTGAATCTTTCTCATTATAAGCAATTAAATTTTGTAATTTATTGCCACAGCACATCCTAGCCTATCCTGACAATATATAATTTGATACAAGAGTGTGAACTCATGTTCCTAGCATAAGGATGGACTAGATCATGCTATAGAGACAAATAATAGGATAGCTCACCAGCTTTAAATAACAAAGTTTCATTTTTCTCTCATGTTGCATGTCCATCATGAGTTAACTGTGGACTCTGCTCCATGTTCTCCTCACTCTAGGCTCCAGGCCAACAGAGCAGTCACTGTCTGGATTATTGCCAGTTGCCACAGTAGAGAAAAAAATGTAGGTGGCAAATCATACAGGGGCTCCTTCAGCCTGAATAGGACACATGTCAATTCCACACACATTTCCTTTCAGTTTGGGTTCCTCAGAAGTAGCTAATGGTTCCTGTGAAAGTAATATAAGTAGTAAGTGTTCACAGATTAAAAGCACTAGCAGAATGGGGAAGTGGGACTGCAAGGAAATGAAGCCAAGAAATGTTGCAATATCAAGCAAAGTGACTTGAAATTTTGGCTCCATCATCAGGGTAGCTGTGGAGACTGGACAAGTCAACTCTTGTTCTGACCATGTGGGCACAGAACCTGTACTATTATACCTCTACTTGTCAGTTACTTTGTGGGGTTCCTCTGTGGTCATTAAAAAGAAGTTTCAAGGCTTTTTGGGCTCCAGCAGTCCAAAGAACACCACAGATCTGAATTTTGGCAGTGAAAACACAAGAGTCTTTGTGCACTAACATGGCAAAGGGATCCTAGGGGAGAAAAAGGCACTGACAGCTCTGATATGCATTTCAATGGAAAGACACAACACACCTAAGTTTACGGAGGCAGGGAAATGCAATCCTACCAATGGGCAGAAAGGGGAAGAACTGATAACAGTGAATGGCATTAATCAACCCCACAATGACAGGAGAGATAAAATAGAAAGACATATGGAATTGTAGCTTTCTTAGAAAAAACATGACTGGATAAAAGAGCTTTATCCAAGAGTCAGTGGGAAGGAGAAGAGAAGATAAGAGGAAAAGAGGAGAGTGAATAAGAAAGATAAAAGAACTCACAGGAGGTTTTTGTTATTGCTGTTTTATCCCCCTCCCATCTCAACTTGTCAGGTTTATTAGTTATTTGGCAATTGCAGCATTAAATGATGATAGTTTTTATTCTCCATCATTTAAAAGTCCTTACTATATATCCTATATAATAAAAGCTGAATATGCAAATCGACTGAACAGCAGAACAACTGACAGAACGACCAGTCACTATGATGCACACTGACCCCCAGGGGGCAGATGCTCAACGCAGGAGCTTCCTCCAGTCCACAGGCCCCAGGCAAGCCAAGGTGGGTGCCGGCGGGGGCCCTCTGATCACCATGCCTGTCACTCCACAGATTGGACCTGATCACCAGTCAGGCCTAGGGACCCTACCCATGCACAAATTCCATGCGCTGGGTCTCTAGTAGTGAATATGAAGGGAGACTTTAAAGGTGTAAGTAAAAAGAGATAATATATGAAATAAGGCTTTCCAGGAAGCACAAGAGAATGAAACCAGCTGATAGGTGAAAACTTTAGCAAGGTGAATAAAAACCATTTACTTAAGTGAGAGGAAAAAAAATAGTTGCCAGACTTATTGGGAATGCCAATAAACCTGCAGACATGGGACTAGAGAAGTAAGGAGGAGCTCAGCTTTGGCCTCCCTTTTCTCTCTGAGATAAAACCATCAAGGCAGCTCCTGAAAGGGTAGAAGGGGAAAACCCTGGGGGTAAGTGTGAGTTTGTAATAAACACTGGGGGGAGTGAGAGAGAGGCACCCCTAGGTTTATCATGAAGTGCATAATGGCAATGAGGACCCAATGAGGACCCAGAACATGAGGTTCAAGTGAAACAACCCATGTGATGGTTCCACATACAGCCACAGGGTATTGCAAGGTGGAGTACACCAGTGCAAGAGGGAAAATAGTTTCATGGTTTTGGCTAGAGACTGATTAAGTGAGTTATTGTACGGCATTGTCCTAAAAGGAAATAGTGCTAAAAGACAGGGAGAGTAGAGTGTGTTAGGGGCTTGAACAGAGTAGACCTAAAGGCATATGATAACTGTGAGGCAAGGAATTGTACATACACAGTCTTGAATTTTTGAATTTCCAGAATTCTGTATTGAGCGATAAGAAGATTAAGTGGATAGGCTTCAGTTATGGTCAAGAAATTACAAGGTGGGGTAGAGTGCTGGGCACTTTATTTACAGACTAGAGGCCCGGTGCGTGACATTCATGTACTGGGGGCAAGTGTCCCCTCAGCCCGGCCTGCACCCTTTAGCAGTCCAGGAGCCCCCGGGGAGTGGGCCTAAGCCGTCAGTCAGTCATCCTTAGCGCTACCGCAGAGGCTAGAGAGGCAGAGGCTAGAGAGGCTCCTGCCACCGCTGCTGCGCTTGCCAGCCATCAAGCTTGTGGCTGAGCGGAGCTCCCCCTGGGGGCAGACACTCAATGCAAGAGCTGCCCCTTGGTGGTCAGTGTACATCATAGTGACCAGCTGTTCTGCCATTTGGTCGATTTGCATATTACCATTTTATTATATAGGCTATAACTTGATTTAAACAACAAGATGAGGAGATCAAGAATAATGTTGTAATTTTTGAGCATAATATTCTACAGTCCAAATGCATAGAGTTAATTGTGGAGACATTACTGTTGGAGTCCTGGATCTCTACAATTCAGTATCTAAAATGATAAATTGTGATTAATTATATCTGCCCTTCCTTCTTAATGGGTCATTATGGCTAATGATATTCTTTCTCTTGAAAATTAAATACAATAATAAATGTGATGTTTTATCTAACATGCAAAGTGTTAGGCAAATATTATGCTACCCAACTAGATTGTTTACTCAAAATCTCACAGTGCAGCAAATCAGAGCTGTTCAATGTACTCTAAATTAAATTGAGCCATTATGTGAAAATGCCAAATACCTTTACTCTTATTCAAACACAGTGTGATTAGAGAAAAAGTGGTAGCTGGCTTCAGATCATATGGTATTGATCAATATTCTCCTTAGATAAACAAGAATCATTTGATATAAGTTACTATTTGTCTTTGTCTAGAAAATACAATTGAATAGTCAGCAGGAAAACCAAATTGCAACTCCATTTAAGTAATAAGACACAGCAGGGTATGGCATTGTTACATTAAACACCCTGAAGTGAGTTAATGGGATTATAATGTGCCTTCTTTAAACAAACCAATTATAGCATGCACAGGTAATAAATTATTATCAGTATTAGTATCTAAACCTTAATCTTGCATTTTCTATTTATACATATACAAAAATTTTAAATGTATCACCATAAAATATGAATGTTTTTATTTTAATTCACCCAGCTGGAAATATTTTACTCTTCATTGAATTTTTAATTCTTTCATTTATGTCTTTATTCTTTTATTTGCTTAAATAAAATACTTACCAATTAAAGCTAAATGGGGGATTCAAATATGATACCTGCTATATATATGTGGTTCATGTGTGTATAATGACTATGTATTAAAGATGTCACATTATAACCACATTATCTCACTGGTGGGGGAGGAAGGGATACTAATATGACAATAGCTTAGCCTGCTGTGGCTTAATATTTAAAAGAAGATGGCTTTAAGGAGTTTATAATTTGATAGAGGAAGAAACATATTCAGAACAATAACTCAAATGTCAGGAAATAAGTGTGTTAAGCTCCACAGAGAAATAGAACTGAAAAGTACACATGGAGATTCAGGAGAAGGAGAGATAACATTTCCTTGGGAGAAGAAGAGAAAACTTCCAAAAGAAAAGAGTATTTCAAATAAGCTATGAAGAAAGAGCAAAAGTGCTATGTTCATAAATGAGATTTGTTGAGAGGGAAAAAGTTTATAGTCAAGTGGTACTGAATAAGTTCATTAAGTAATGGGTATTTCCTTTTAAACTGTCTTTTTATATTGTTGACTAAAAATTGGAAGCATTTTCATATAATCTTTCCATGAATATATGCATAAGTAATATTCAATCAGTATTTCTAGAAAAGTTCACTGAACGGGAACAGCTATTAAGAATCTGTAGGCCTCTGAGTCCAAGATACAGGTGATTTATGTCTTTTTTAAAAATGCTAAAATGAATGTCTTTAGGCATAGAGAATTTCCACAGCTAGGGGGCTGTGGGCTTGAAGGGGTCTATCTTTTCACCTTTCATGAAGTGGGAAATGAAACAGGCCGGCTCTTGTACTTTCTCTTCCTGATCATTCAGATAACCCACCTCTGTCGTCTCAGAGCCATTCCTATGGTAGCAATGAGACCCATCAATATGCAACTTGTCTCAGTATTTATTGCACCACATAAAAAGATATTGGACCGCCGAAACCGGTTTGGCTCAGTGGATAGAGCATCGGCCTGCGGACTGAAAGGTCCCAGGTTCGATTCCGGTCAAGGGCATGTACCTGGGTTGCGGGCACATCCCCAGTAGGAGATGTGCTGGAGGCAGCTGATCGATGTTTCTAACTCTCTATCCCTCTCCCTTCCTCTCTGTAAAAAATCAATAAAATATATTTAAAAAAAAAAGATATTGGACAAACTTCTTGGAAATCCCTTCCCTCAGATCTGAGGAGTGAGGTCTGCCATGGGCTTCTCCTTTCTACCTTTCTAGAAAGGGAAAATGTCCTTCACAAAAGTTTTCTTGACAAAATGTGACTTCCTTTCTCTGCTCAATTATCAGACCAATTCAATTACTATCACACCTGAAGGGAAACTGTTAACGAAAGAGAGAGAGAGAGAGAGAGAGAGAGAGAGAGAGAGAGAGAGAGAGAGAGAGAGAGAGAGAGAGAGAAAACAAAAACAAACTCCTATTACTGCTTTACTGATTACTGGAAGAATCCCAAATTGGTGAGAATTATTTTCCCAGTAACTGCTATCAACTATGCTCTTTGGAACTACCCTTTCCCATGGGTTGTGATTCCCCCGTAACAATATATCAATTTGAATGCATACATTTTAGTCATATTAAGAAGTTGCTCTTACTCTTAATACTAGTAGAAATTTATTTATGAGTGTTTAGCTAAGGAGTGACATGACATATTTAGTGTATTGGAAAATTATGCTGAATCGATATAGAAAAAGAATAGTCTGGGAAATATGGGAAAGTGTTTGGTAGAGACCTTTTAAGTTGTCAAAGGGAAAGAATATTACCTGAATTAAGAACGCAACAGAGGAAATGGAGATAAGTGGATGATTTTAAAATATAATTAGAAAGTAGAATCAATAGGAATTTAGGAATTAGAGTTCTGCTCATTGTGTAAAGTGAGGAAAAGAAGGACACAAAGATGGTACTGGGTTTCTGCTTTTGACAATGATTTAGATGACAATGGTATTTTGTGAGGTAGGATGGACATAGGAGAGGCAAAGGACAAACTATTGTCAGTTTTGATCATGTTGATCCTAATCTAACTGCGTGTGATATTTGATATTCACTTGAGTGCATGAGTCTAAAGCTCATTAAATTAGAACTATTTGGCTAGCTAGTTGTAATCATTAGAATTTATGGGAATTGAGCCCTTAGAGGATGTGTAAAAACTCAAATACAATAAGAGATGTGAGAAGGAAGACTATTCTACAAAGAACCTGATTAAATGTAGCAAGGTAATAGGGGAACCTTGGATATTGTGACATGGAAGTACTTAAAGAAGGAGGGATATAATGTAAAATGACTCAGTGAGCCCTAGCTGGTTTGGCTCAGTGAATAGAGCATCAACCTGCGGACTGAAGGATCCCGGGTTCAATTCTGGTCAAGGGCACATGCCCGGGTTGTGGGCTCGATCCCCAGTAGGGGGTGTGCAGGAGGCAGCCAATCAATGATTCTCTCTCATTATTGATGTTTCTATCTCCCTTCCAATCTGAAATCAATAAAAATATTTTTTAAATGACTTAGTGAGTTGATAAAACTAAAATTGTATATCTCAAAAATAAAGATATATGTGATATCACATACTAGTACAGGGTACAAGTGAGAAATGAATCCATCTAACAGTAAATTGTGGTATGAGTGGGAGTGAAGAGGTACAGACAAAGGAAATCAACATTTTGAAGGAGTTTAGAGAAGGCTATGGTAGGCAGTGCAGGGAGCTAGAGAACAAAGACAATGTGTAAATATCAGAGAGATGAGCATATTTAAATGCTATGAGAAGAATATACTAGAGAAAGAAGTTGAAGATACATATAGAACATAGATGGGTAATACACAGTGTGGAACCTAAGGAGCAAAAGATAAATTTTTGGTGGCCTAGAGAAAGGATTACCTTTAGAGTCACAAAATCTGTTCCTATTTTATTTTAGAGGAAAGAAAAAGAACAAGATGAATGAAATTACAGCTAATAGTTCAAGTTTGGTAGTTGAATTTCACAGAGACAATCCTAGTTGTAAAGAGTAGACAATGAAGCAATCTCCAGAGTTTGAATAAGGGCCCTGGTAGAATTGAGAGTTAATAGAAGGGAAGAACAAACGAAAATGCTTTTCAGAGAAAAAGGAGAGGCAGCTGATAGGACAAGCATAGAGGGATTTCTAGGCTGCATTATAGACCCAATCAAGGTAAAATAGCATGGATTTGGAAACAAAATCATCTACATAGTTCATTAGGGTTTTTCTGTTCTTTTTTTGCCCCAAAGTGTAAGGTAATCTGGCAGTGTTAGTTTTATAAATCCTATATAATAAAAGGGAAATATGCAAATTGACCCTAAAGGCAGAATGACCAGGAATGACTGCTTGCTATGATGTGCACTGACCACCAGGGGGCAGGTGCTCAATGCAGGAGCTGCCCCCTGGTAGTTGGTGCACTCCCACAGGGGGAGCTCTGCTCAGCCACAAGCCAGGTTGACAGCTTCGAGCACAGTGATGGTAGAGGGAGTCCCTCCCACCTCCTCGGCAGCACTAAGGATATCTGACTGTGGCATAGGCCCGCTATCCGTGGGGAGCGGGCCTACACTGTCAGTTGGATATACCTCGGAGGCTCCTGGGCTGCCAGAGGGATGTCTACCTGCCAGCTTAGAGAAGTCCTGAACTGCAAGAGGGTGCAGGCCAGGATGAGGGACCCCCCTGAGTGCACAAATTTTCATTCACCAGGCCTCTAGTATAAAATAATGGCCAAATGTACTGTAAAATACAATCTAATTTTGTCATCTTGTTCTTCCTAAGTTATTTAAAATATTATTATTATTTAGTATAAAACTCTTCTGTGTCTGGATTCTTTCATCCATGTGGTTATTCATAGTTTACTTCATAGCTCTACAGCAGGGTTTCTCAATCTTGCACTGGTCAGATTTGGGGTTAGATCATTCTTTATAAGAGGTGCTGTCCTGTAGCATGGTAGGATATTTAGCAGCATCCTGACATCTACCCACTAGAAGCCAATAGCACTCCCCAGTGTGACAACTGGAAATGTCTCCAGACATTTTCAAATACCCCAAAGGAAAATTGCCTCCAAATGAGAACCACTGCCTCATGGGATTCAACCCAGTATTGCAAAAATTGTTAATGCATTTTACTACTTATTAACATTGAAGCTATTTACCTTATTTGTTGTTATAAACTTTCTGGTACATGACTTATGGTAATCATATGCAAGTCTGTTGGCTGTAACCATAGGAGTGGAATTACTGGACCAAAGGATATATGTTAGTTTTCTAAAGTGGTTGTGCCATTTTATTCTTCTATCAAAGTGTTTATCATAGTTGCTATGCAACGATAAAAACAATCTCATACACATTGAAATGAATTGAATTGTTTATTCCACCTGTATTGTCTCTGTACACCAAGTCTCTCCTGCAACATTGAGATGAAATGACTAAAAATTCTTTAACTTACCATGTAAAAGAAACTAAAATTTATTTTAAATACACATTAAATAGAAAACTTGAACAAGTTCACAGAAGATTTCTCTAGTGCACATCATCTGTGAACATCACAGCCTGAGAAAACTATAAAGGTGAGGCAGGATAGTAAGAAGCTAAAAAAATTCCTTGGCAAGTGGAATGGGAAAACTGAGAGAAGACATTTAAAGAAAGCCAAACAATTTGAACAATTTAGAGCCAGCTAGTGAATCACAAGACCTTATCTTTCCTAACTATGGGCACTTGAGAGTAAATGGTTTATACTTCTTATTCCTCACCAGAAAATAAAGAGCTTAAATCACCCTGGTCAGGGACATAGGTAACAGAGACCCAATTAATGCCATTTGTGCCAGCCAAACTCAAGGACAGATGAAGTCAGGGAAACAAATAACAAAAGCTCTATTAGAACCAGACAGACCCAAAAGTAAAGCAGTGAAATCAACCAGAGAATGACCCCAAACTCCTCTATACCCTCATTTTGATGCATCAGCATATTAAAAATGCATCTGGGAAGCTGAAGAATATTCTGCTGAAAACTCCCCTAAGATTTTTGCCCACAGAAGAAAGATTAAAAAAAATCTCAAGACAAAGACCCAGCAAAAACTCTTTCTGGAACACACCCATGCCTTTCCTCAAGCATGAACTTTTACTTTCTTTTCCTAAATTCTAAGGGTCCCCACGAGACTTGCCGCCAGGAGAGCAGCGGGCAGCCACAGCTCCTCCCAAGCTTACCCCCTGGACCTGTCTCCAAGACCCTCCTTTTTTCTGATTTTCTAGTGAGCTAACAGCAGCCCCACCTTGCCTCACTTCTTTCCTATAACTCTTCTAGGGAGCCAAAGCGGAGCACCACCTAGGCTCTCTCCTGCTGCTTCTTCAACCCTCAGTCCTTCCTTGTTTCACTGTCCCCAACTTTAATGAACATACTCTCAGAATCACCTGAACTCACGCGCTCCCAGCCCAGTCCCTGTCTGGTAACAATAGAATATTGTCGGTAACATAAGATGATGGCAGCTGAAGGTCCACTTTATCTTAAGAGATAATGATATCAGAACAGGTTTTGTAAAGTAGAAAACTCCACATAGTTTGACTCTCTTTTATAAGATGTATAATCATTAGCAAAGCCATCCCCTCATTCCATTTAGCATTACATCACATGCTCCGGGAATGCGTGTGCCTGCTACATTGCATGTGCCTTACTGTAGAAAACAGGTGAGATTCTTTTTTTTTTTTTTAATATATTTTATTGATTTTTTACAGAGCGGAAGGGAGAGAGATAGAGAGTTAGAAACATCGATGAGAGAGAAACATCGATTAGCTGCCTCCTGCACATCTCCTACTGGGGATGTGCCCGCAACCCAGGTACATGCCCTTGACCGGAATCGAACCTGGGACCCTTCAGTCCGCAGGCCGACGCTCTATCCACTGAGCCAAACCGGTTTCGGCGAGATTCTTTAATACACGGTTTAAACGTCCAGTTAGGTGTTACTTTATTAAATATTATTGAAAGAAGGAACAATCACAGATAAAACTATTTTAACAGAGCAAAATAATACTTTGTTAAAGATGAACTGGCTTATTAAAATCTATTTAAGTTACTATAGTTTCATAATCTTATTGTAAGTTTCCTAACTGACTCATCTTGGAGATTTCACAGAGAAGATTTGCTCAAAGTTAGTGTTCATTTATAATTTGTTTGCTTGATTATTGTTCTTGTTAGTAACCATGCTTTTGTTGTTGTGAGCTATTGCTAGGTTAAGCCTTTAGTTCTGCTACCATTAAAATTTCCCAAATTACATTATGATGGCCAGTGGCCACAATAGGTTTTTTTCCTCTATAATTATTTACTATATTCAGTTTAAATATCTAGCAGACTAATGTCTATTTTAAGTACAGTTTTAGACGTGAAGGCAAAGACTGTATTGTTTTTCGTTAGCACCTCACCTTTGTAGGTACTCAAGAAAAAATGTTAAAATTAAGTATGCATTTCATACATTTTTTTCATATTTAGTTTTCCTGTGCCTTGAACCTATATATTAAATAAGTATAAGAAAATGCATAGAATGTGTGATAATTGATGATGGGAAACAACTGAATGCTAATTACTGATTTCATCTTAACCGTTATACAACCCATATGACTACATAGTTCTGCTCAGCTATACAACTATCTACACTTACATATTTTTTTTCACAAGTTCAGTGTCCTCAGAAAGGTTCCTGCTCAACTTAGTCATTTTATCCTATTTTTTTCTTGCACTATTCATTTTATTATCTCATTATCCTTTTGCCCCTATGACCTTATTTTACATTTATGAATTATTTTCTTCCAGAGACGTTTTTAAGAATTCCAGTACCATGAATAGTCTGTTGTATCTAATGCTTTTAAACCATTGCTGCTTTATTTTCCAACTTTTCCATTACCCTTTAGACATTTCCTTAATATTTCAAAATCTAAATAGTACTTTTGTTTCTGAAGGAGAACAGAATATACCACCCAAAAAAGTGCCACTTTGGCATATTGACCATTTTTAATATGATTTTTATTGATTTTAGAGAGAGGAAGAGAGAGGGAGAGAGGTAGAAACATCTATGGGAGAAAAACACCAATTGGCTGCCTCCGGCATGCCCTCTTCTGAGGATTGAGCCCGCAACCCAGGTATGTGCCCTGACCGGGAATCAAACCAGCAACCTCTTGGTGCATGGGATGATGCACAATCCACGGAGACACACCGGCCGGGCCATATTGATCATTTTGAATTAAAGTTACTTAAGAAGTACTGGTTCAAGAAGGACATCCTTACCTCTTTGTCCCCTTGAAATCAGGAAATACATTTTCCATGTGAAAGTTATCCCACTGTACCGTGAGGGTAGAAAACATCCTTGTCACCAGATGCCGGGAGCCAGTCCATCCTTGCTGTTTCAAGGGACCTGGCATATATGGCATACGGTTCTTAATATGTTTGCTCACCTTCTTGGCGCTGTGTTTTAACCAAGGTCACCTCTCCGAGAAAGGTTGAATCCCCAGGTAGGGATTTTCCCCTGAAGTTAGGGAGGGAATAAAACCCCTCAACTAAGTGCCAGGCGGGTAATTAATCCCTTTAACTACGAACAATCATGCTTAGACTACATAATCTTTTCTCCCTGGAATGGAGATAAGAAACACCCTAACCTTTGTAATAGAGATTGATAGGATTGAATCAACTGGTATAAATACAGTTGTAACAAGACAGAAACACTCAGAACTCAGAACACAGAACTAAGGACACAGGGCTTGGAAGACAGGACCAAGAGAGACAGAGCCTAGGCACAGAACCTACACAGAACGTTCTCTAGAGACAGAAGAACTTCGCTGGCGAGAGCATGCCGGAGGATCCTGGAGAGGGACTGGCCTCGGAGCCTAGAGACAGAGCCTAGCGGGAGAACATGGCAAGGGATCCTGGACTGAACCTGACTACAGAGATTGGCAGGAGAACCTGACTGGAACCTGGACACTGAACCTGACTGGAGAGCCTGGACAGAACCTGGCTGGAGAACCTAGCGAGGGAACGTGGCTACAGAACCTCGCTGGAGATCCGAAGCAGAACCTCTCTGGAGATCCGGGCTAGAGATCCTGGCTAGGTTGCTGATCAACTGAACGCTGTCTCCATGTCATTCCTTCTTCACCGACTCCGTCCACACCTTTGGGGACCCCTGGACCCGCTGGGGTTGGACCCCGGCAACCAGAGATGGGAATTTCGGGGCGAAGAAGGCAATATGAACCAAACTTGTTACTTCTTTTTTTATCATTTTTTTTTATTGCTTAAAGTATTACAAAGGGTATTACAAATGTGTCCATTTTTTTCCCCCCACCCTAGACAGTCCCCTAGCCTCCCCTATCCCCCAGTGTCTTATGTCCATTGGTTATGCTTATATGCATGCATACAAGTCCATTAGTTGATCTCTTACCCCCCTACCTCCTGCTCCCCAACCCTCCCCGGCCTTCCCACTGCAGTTTGACAATCTGTTTGAGGCAGCTCTGCCTCTGTATCTATTATTGTTCACAAGTTTATAATGGTCTCTATTGTCCATGAATGAGTGCGATCATGTGCTATTTTCCCTTCATTGACTGGCTTATTTCACTTAGCATAATGCTCTCCAGTTCCATCCATGACGTTGCAAATGGTAAGAGTTCCTTCCTTTTTACAGCAGCATAGTATTCCATCGTGTAGATGTACCACAGTTTTCTAATCCATTCGTCTACTGATGGGCAATTAGGCTGTTTCCAGATCTTAGCTATGGTGAATTGTGCTGCTATGAACATAGGGTTGCATATATCCTTTCTGATTGGTGTTTCTGGTTTCTTGGAATATATTCCTAGAAGTGGGATCACAGGGTCAAATGGGAGTTCCATTTTCAGTTTTTTAAGGAAACTCCATACTGTCTTCCATAGTGGCTGCACAAGTCTGCATTCCCACCAGCAGTGCACAAATGTTCCTTTTTCTCCACATCCTCTCCAGCACTTGTCGTTTGTTGATTTGTTGATGATAGCCAGTCTGACAGGTGTGAGATGGTACCTCATTGTTGTTTTGATTTGCATCTCTCGGATGATTAGTGACTTTGAGCATGTTTTCATATGTCTCTTGGCTTTCTGAATCTCCTCTTTTGAAAGGTGTCTATTTAGGTATTTTGCCCAGTTTTTGATTGGATTGTTTATCTTCCTTTTTTTAAGTTGTATGAGTTCCCTATAAATTTTGGAGATTAGGCCCTTATCAGATATGACATTGGCAAATATGTTTTCCCACACAGTGGGTTTTCTCGTTTTGTTGGTGGTTTCTTTTGCTGTGCAGAAGCTTTTTATTTTGATGTAGTCCCATTTGTTCATTTTTTCTTTAGTTTCAAGTGCCCTAGGAGCTGTATCAGTGAAGAAATTGCTTCGGCATATGTCTGAGATTTTGTTGCCTTTGGATTCTTCTAGAATTTTTATGGTTTCCTGTTGTACATTTAAGTCCTTTATCCATTTTGAGTTTATTTTTGTGAATGGTGTAAGTTGGTGGTCTAGTTTCATTTTCTTGCATATATCTGTCCAATTTTCCCAACACCATTTATTGAAGAGACTATCTTGGCTCCATTGTATGTTCTTGCCTCCTTTGTCAAATATTAATTGAGCATATTGGTTCGGGCTGATTTCTGGGGTCTCTATTCTATTCCATTGATCTATATGCCTATTCTTGTGCCAGTACCAGGCAGTTTTGAGAACAGTGGCTTTGTAATACAACTTGATATCTGGTATTGAGATCCCACCTACTTTGTTCTTTTTCAGGATTGCTGCAGCTATTCGGGGTCTTTTTTTATTCCAGATGAATTTTTGGAGAGTTCGTTCTAGATCTCTGAAGTATGCTGTTGGTATTTTAATGGGAAGTGCTTTGAATTTATAGATTGCTTTGGGTAGTATGGACATTTTAATGATGTTGATTCTACCAATCCATGAACACGGTATGTTCTTCCATCTGTTTATGTCTTCCTCTATATCTTTTTTCAATGTCCTGTAGTTTTCTGAGTAGAGGTCTTTTACCTCTTTAGTTAAGTTTATTCCTAGGTAGCTTAATTTTTTTGGTGCAATGGTAAACGGGATTGTTTTTATAATCTCTCTTTCTGAAAGTTCACTATTGGTGTATAGAAATGCCTCAGATTTCTTGGGGTTAATTTTGTATCCTGCCACATTGCCAAATTCATGTATTAAGTCTAGTAGCTTTTTGATGGAGTCTCTAGGGTTTTGTATGTATAATATCATGTCGTCTGCAAATAAGGACAGTTTTACTTCTTCTTTTCCAATTTGGATGCCTTTTATTTCTTCTTCTTGCCAAATTGCAATGGCTAACACTTCCAGTACTATGTTGAACAGGAGTGGTGAGAGGGGGCATCCCTGTCTTGTTCCTGTTCTTAGGGGAAATGGTGTTAGTTTTTGTCCATTGAGTATGATGTTGGCTGTGGGCCTGTCATATATGGCTTTTATTATGTTGAGGTATGATCCTCCTACTCCCGCCTTACTGAGAGTTTTTATCAAAAATAGGTGTTGAATTTTGTCAAATGCTTTTTCTGCATCAATTGATATGACCATGTGGTTTTTTTTCTTTCAATTTATTTATGTGATGTATCACGTTTATTGATTTGCGGATATTGTACCATCCTTGCATCCCTGGGATAAATCCTACTTGGTCATGATGTATGATCTTTCTGATGTACTGCTGGATCCGATTTGCTAAGATTTTGTTGAGGATTTTGGCATCTATGTTCATGAGGGATATTGGCCTGTAATTCTCTTTCATTGTGTTGTCTTTACCTGGTTTTGGTATTAGGGTGATGCTGGCTTCATAGAATGAGCTTGGAAGTGTTCCTTCCTCTTGAATTTTTTGTAGTAGTCTGAGGAGGATAGGTTTTAGTTCTTCCTTGAATGTTTGGTAAAACTCCCCTGTGAAGGCGTCTGGTCTTGGGCTTTTGTTTGATGGAAGCTTTTTGATGACTGCTTCAATTTCTTCCATAGTTATTGGCCTGTTGAGATTTTTAGATTCTTCCTGATTGAGTTTTGGAATGTTGTATTTTTCTAGGAATTTGTCCATTTCCTCCATGTTGTCTAGTTTGTTGGAGTAGAGCTGTCCATAGTATTTTTTAACAATCATTTGTATTTCTGTGGGGTCTGTTGTTGTTTCGCCTCTATCGTTTCTGATTTTGTTTATTTGGGTCCTCTCTCTTTGCTTCTTGGTGAGTCTGGCTAGAGGTTTGTCAATCTTGTTTAACCTTTCAAAGAACCAGCTCTTGGTTTCATTGATTTTCTGTATTGTTTTTTTTTTGGTCTCTATGTCATTTATTTCTGCTCTAATCTTTATTATCTCCTTCCTTCTGCTCACTCTGGGGTTTTCTTGTTGCTCTCTTTCTAATTCTTTGAGTTGTAGAGTTAGATGATTTACTACTATTTTTTCTTGTTTTTTTGAGATAGGCCTGTAGAGCTATAAACTTCCCTCTCAGGACTGCTTTCATTGTGTCCCATAGGTTTTGGATTGTTGTGTTTTCATTATAATTAGTTTCCAGGATGTTTTGAATTTATTCTTTGATCTCATTGGTCACCCAATCAGTATTTAATAGCATGCTATTCAGCTTCCAGGTGTTTGAGTATTTTGGGTTGTTTTTATTGTACTTTATTTCTAATATTATGCCATCGTGGTCTGCGAAGACGCTTTTTATGATTTCAATATTCTTGAATTTGGGGATACTTTGCTTGTGACCCAATATATGGTCTATTTTTGAATATGTCTTATGAGCACTTGAGTAGAATGTATATTCCGTGGCATTGGGGTGAAGTGTTCTGAAGATGTCTATTAAGTCCATCTGATCTAGTGAGTCATTTAGGATTGCTGTATCTTTGCTGATTGTTTGTCTAGAGGACTTATCCAGTGCTGTCAGTGGTGTATTAAAGTCCCCTACTATGATTGTATTGTTGTTGATATCTTCTTTGATATCTTCCAGGAGTTTTTTTTATGAATTTGGGTGCTCCTGCATTGGGTGCATATATGTTTACCAGGGTTATATCTTCTTGTTGTATTGATCCCTTTAGTATTATGAAGTGTTACTTCTTACCTAATTTACTACCCTAAACTCGAACTTATTTGTCTTGTCAATTCCTCAAAAATGTATTGCTTATCTGTCTAAACAGTATAATAGCTGCTTGCTTTGGTCATTTATTTGAGCCTTATCTTTGGGTTTTGTGTATGTATAAAATTAAACTTGTTTTTCTCCTATTAAACTGTCTTTTGTCAATTTAATAATTATATCAGCCAAAGAAAACTTTTCTTCTTTTACATTTTCATCACTTATTTTTCTTTAACTGCTCTACCCTGAACAGAAGTATTTGTTGCTGTTTTGTTTTTCATCCTTGAGATCACAATAAATTTGATATTAAATGAAAAAATAAAAAGTTAAAACAAAAAATCACACAAATGCAATTATTGTGTAGGAGAAAACACTTTACATAAATATTGGCTACTTCTTTGTTTTTCTTTTTTTCATGATATTTTATTTGCCTCTCTTTGGGGTAGATAAAGATTGAACTATTTTTTTTTATCCTTATCTGAGGATATTTTTGCATTGATTTTTAGAGAGAGTGGAAGACAGAAGGAAAGACAGAAAGAAATCTCAATGTGAGAGAAATATATTGATTGGTTGCCTCCTGCACATGCCCCAACCAGGGCCCAAGCCGAGCCTGCAACCAAGGTACATGGCCTTGACCTGAATCAAACACAGGACCCTTCAGTCCACAGGCTCTATCCACTAAGTCAAACCGGCTAGGAGCTAGCTTTGTTTTTTATTATTAAAATATATTCAGCAAATTAATAGGTATTTGTATGTCAAGTCCTCTGTTACACACTGTTAGGGAAATATAATTAAAAACAAAAATTCCTCCCATCACATAAATTTCCCACAAAGGTAGAAGAGAAAGAAAATAGTTTTATTACTGAGCAAGCTCTAAAGCAAATACTACCCATGTTGCAAGCAATCTAAGAGATTGTCCAGTCAGAAAGGATTCTCATGCTTTCTTATAGTTAAGGAGATATAAACCATTATATGTGTTCTCAAGAAAAACAATCACGAATCCTCAAATAAGAAGAATTAATAACACCATTTGTCACATATGTTCATCCTAAATTCATCTGGAAATGGGCTGACCATTTGGGTTAGTTCACCAGTTTTATTAAAAAGAAAATAAACTCATATCTTTATGACAGATGGTAATTTTGGAACAAGGAGCTCACTAAAATTAGGCTCCTACCCTCCCATAGAAACTAAGAGATGGGCGGGGGGGAGGGGGGTGATTACATTTTAAAGAGATGGCTCCTGGGTCTTTGACAAAGACTTTTCTGGTCTGTAAAACTGAGAAGAGGTTTAATTAGGTTTCAAACAGGCTTAATTAGGTTTTTGCATGTCCAAGGGACAGAAAGAATTCATAATATTTTTAAATGAAATGCGTTGAGAGAAAAGAGGCAGGGAAAGGAGTCTCTCTCTTTTTTTTTTTTTTTTAAACAGGGATTTTTAAAAATTTATATTTACCATTACAAAACCTGGGGCTATATATAATTATTTCCTGAAAATCAATGTTGGTGAACTATAGAAGATGACTTTAACAGGATTTTCACCCACACACTCACAACACTAGGGTCTAAGTGGGGCCAGCAAGTTGTGATCTCTGTTTCTGACATCTTTTAGTCTTTTAGATGACGTTCATTTAAAAAACAAACAAACATTTATATACTTTAGTTAGTGATGTTTATATAAAAGCATCGCTCTTCATGTTTGTTTGTTTTTTTCTGGTCAACAAATAATAATTAGAATGCTTCTTTGTTCAAATGAGAGTCCAGATTATATGTGCATGAAACATTTCTTGCTATTGTTACTTAAGGTATCATACATTTTCTGAAGTTTGAAATAGGTTTCTTTTATCATCAGAACACACAAAAAGTCTATTTATAAGTTAAAAAAAAACTAAACAAATTATCTTTTAAAGAGTCTTTGAATAACTATAACATCATCTAATTAGTGCATTTATTGTATGAGTTAATTTGTCCTTTTAACATTTGTCCTTTTCAGTCCCACAAACCCCCCTTTTTTTTTCTTTAGTTAAATTATACTTTTCAGTGACAAGTAACGGTCAATGCCATGGCTATTTCTGGATAAATTTAGAACATATGATGTAAAATCGTTCACTACAAAGGACTTTCTGATTCTGACAATGCATGTATTGTGAGCTCTTAATTTCCTCTCTCAAGTCCTGCAGGATATCAACCATTCACATTGCACTGACATACTTATTAAAACACTCTTGGGGGTACTTTTCTGGATAAATGAATTTATTTATATAATTTAGATTCTCCATTTGATAATGTTGTATTCAAGCACCCTAATTATAAGTTCACTTCTTTTACACAATCTCCCTCTTTCTTTTTCTCACTCTTCTCTTCCCTCCCTACCCCACTCTTCTGTTCTACCAGTTAGACCATTTAAAAATAGTACTAATGCACCAGAGGAAAGCACATGCTTTCCATGGGCTATTTTATAGTAAGACTTAAGAATACTTAAAATTCTATCTGTTTTTTACTCAGGCCACAATTTTGACTTTCATCATTAGAAAGTTCTAAATCAAGTTATATTTCAACTACCTATAGTTCTTCAAACCCTTGGGTAGAGTAAGTTGTTTTACTCTTCTGAAAGAAAGAAGTAGCACAGTCTAAAACAAAGCAAAATATAACTATATCTCGATTCACTTTCTCTGAAGCAATATTTCCAAGAGATTATAGATTTTTTTAAGTTAAGTATATCAGTCATTTGCCAAAGGGCATTAGACATTACTAACATGAGCTCCTAGGCAGCACTTTTTTCTAATACATTCAGAGAGAAGCAGAAAAGGGTAGACACGGAATAATATAATTAAAAATACATAATAGGAAACAACATATTATCTAAGACTTTTAACTTGATACCTCTTAATAAGAACTTAAGCACTTTATCCAACATCAAAATGCTTTCTTCTTACCCTGCCAGTGTGGCTCAATAGTTGAGTGTTGACCTATGAAGCAGGAGGTCATGGTTCGAATCCTGGTCAGGGCAGATGCCCAGTTTTGGGTTTGGTCCCTAGTGGGAGACATGCAGGAGGCAGCTGATCAATGATTCTTTCACATCATTGATGTTTCTACCTCCGTCTCCTTCTCCCTTCATCTCTGAAATAAAAACAAACAGTGGAAGTGGTTTTAGCTGTTGTCCATTTAGTATGATGTTGGCTATAGGTTTGGCATATAACCTTTTATTATTTTGAGGTATGATCCCTCTTATTGGCACTTTGCTGAGAGTTTTTATCAAAAAAGGGTGTTGGATTTTGTCAAATACTTTTTCTATATCAATTGATATGATGATGTGATTTTTGTATCTCAATTTGTTTATGTGATGTATAATGTTTATTGATTTGTGGATATTGTACCAACCTTGCATCCCCAGAATAAATCCCAGCTGCTCATAGTTTATGATCTTTCTAATGTAATACTGGATCCAATATGTTAGAATTTTATTGAGGATTTTAGTATCTATGTTCATTGGGGATATTGGCCTGTAATTCTCTTTCTTTGTAGTGTCTTTATCTTGTTTTGGAATTAGGGTATGCTGGCTTCATAGAAAGAGCTTGGACATGTGCCTCCTCTTGAATTTTTTGGAATAGTCTGAGGAGGATAGGTTTTAGTTCTTCTTTGAATGATTGATAAAACTCCCCTGTGAAGCCTTCTGGACCAGGGTTTTTGTTTGCTGGAAGTTTTTTGATTACTGCTTCAATTTTATCCATAGTTATCAGCCTACTAAGGTATTTTATTCTTCCTGATTGAGTTTTGAAAGATTGTATTTTTCTAGGATTGTATTTTTTTCCCTCCATTTCATCTAGATTATCCAGTTTGTTGGAGTAGAGTTTCTCCTAGTATTTTTTTTTTTTTTTTACAATCATTTGTATGTCTGTGGGGTCAGTTGTTACTTCACTTCTTTCATTTCTGATTTTGTTTATTTGGGTCCTACCTCTTTGTTTCTTGGTGAGCCTGACTAGAGGTTCATCAATTTTGTTTATCCTTTCAAAGAACCAGGTCTTGGTTTTATTGATCTTTTGTATTTTTTTTGTTTGCTTTTTTTTGTTTGTTTGCTTGTGTGTTTTGTCTCTATGAAGTCTATTTCCATGCTGATCTTTATTATTTCCTTCCTTCTGCTTACTCATGGCTTCTTTTTTTGCTCTCTTTCTAATTTTTAAACTTTAGGGTTAGATAACTTATTATCAGTTTTTCTTGTTTTTTGAGGAGGCCTATAGAGCTATGAATTTTCCTCTCAAGGTTTCCTTCACAGGATCCCATAGATTTTGGATTGTTGTGGGTTTTTTTGTTTGTTTGTTTGTTTTGTTTGGTTTTGTTTTTGCTTTTTTGCAGCTGTCTTGTAATTCCTTCCCACAGATCTAACACACCGTTCTGTGAATAAAGGAAACAACATATTTATTCTATGAGGCGTTTCCAACAAGGATTGTTGTGTTTTTATTGCCATTTGTTTCCAGGATGTTTTTAATTTCTTCTTTGATCTCTTTGGTAACCCCTCATTATTTAATAACATGCTATTTAGCCTCCAACTATTTGATTTTTTTCATTGAATTTATTGTAGTTGATTTCTAATTTTATGCCATTTTTATCTGAGAAGATGCTTGATATGATTTCAATCTTCTTCAACTAGTATAGATTTAGCCTGAATCCTAAAATGTGGTTTATATTTGAAAATATCCCAGATGCACTTAAGAAGACTATATATTCTGTAGTTTTTGGGGTGAAATGTTCTGAAGTTGTCAATTTCATCTGATCTAGAGAGTCATTTAGGATTGTTGTTTATTTGTTGATTTTTTCTCTAGAAAATTTATCCAGTGATATCAATGGGATATTAACATCTCCTACTATGATTGCTATCAATCTCTCCCATGATATCTTCCAGAAATTTTTTCATGTATTTGGGTGCTCCTGCATTGGGTGCATACATGTTTACCAGAGTTATATCCTTTTGTTGTGCCGATTTCTTCAGTATTATGAAGTGACCTTCCTTATCTGTTGTTACAGCCTTCACTTTGTGGTCTATTTTGCCAGATATAAGTATTGTTTTTGCTACTCCAGCTTTTTTTTTTTTTCACTTCCATTTGCCTGGAAAAAAATTTTTTAATATATTTTACTGATTTTTTACAGAGAGGAAGGGAGAGGGATAGAGAGTTTGAAACATCGATCAGCTGACTCCTGCACACCCCCTCCTGGGGATGTGCCTGCAACCAAGGTACATGCTCTTGACCAGAATTGAACCTGGAACCCTTCAGTCCCCAGGCCAATGCTCTATCCACTGAGCCAAACCAGTTAGGGTAGCCTGGAAAAATTTTTTCCATCCCTTCACTTTCAGTCTGTGTGAGTCCCTTGTTCTGAGTGGATCTTGTAGACAGCATATGTATGGTTCATGTTTTCTTATCCTCACAGCCACACAATGTCTTTTGATTAGAGCACTTAATCTATTTATTAATAACTTCAGGTTATTATTGATAAGTACTTGTTTGTAGCCATTTTTATTCTTTATTCCTGTGTTCCTTCTTCTCTTTCTATTTCTTCTTTTTATAAAATTCCCTTTAGCGTTCCTTGCATTGCTGCTTTGGTAGTAATAAACTCCCTCACCCTTTTGCTTGTGAAGCTCCTGATTTACCCTTCAATTTTGAACAAGAGCCTTGCTGGATAAAGTATTCTTGGATTCAGTTTCTTGCTTTGCATCACTTTTTATACTTCATTCCATTCCTTTCTGGCCTGATGTGTTTCTGTTGAGAAATCACTTGATAATCTAATGGGAGATCCCTTGTAGGTGACTCTCTGTCTCTCTTTGCAGCCCTTAAGATTCTCTCTTTGTCATTAACATTTGCTATTGTACTTATGATATGTCTGGGTGTGGGTCTTTTTGAATTCATTTTGTTTGGGACTCCCTGTGCTTATGTGACTTTTTTCTTCCCCATATCACCAAAGTTTTCTGTCATTATTTCTTCAGTTTGGTTTCCTAATCCTTGCTCCTCTTTTTGTCCTTCTGGCACCCCTTTTATGTGGATGTTGCTTCATTTAATGTTGCCTCAAGCTCCGTAAACCTCTCCTCCTGCTTTCTACCTTTTCCCTCAATTGCTTTTCAGATTGGGTGTTGTTCAACCTTTCTTCTAACTCACTGATTAGGACCTCTGCTTCTTCTAGTCTACTGTTGAAACCTTTTATTGTGTTTTTTTATTGTAGCTATATTATTTTTTATTTCCTTTTGATTCTCATGGAAGTTGTTGATTTTCTCATCCAGCCTGTTTAGGAACTTTATAACCCTTATTCTGAATTCTTTCTCTTACATATTGCTTGCCTCCATTTAATTTAGTTCCTTTTCTGGCGATTCCTCCTTTTTCTTTCCTTGGGGGTGTTTCTTTGTCTCCCCATTTTTGCTCTCTCTTTCTGGTCCTGGGCATCTGGTTCTGGTCCTGTTTGGGAATTGAGAGTTTGAAGGCCCTATCAGGCCAATGGTCTGGAAATCTTTAGCCCAGAAGCTGGTCTGCATTGAGTCTCATGCCTTTATTGTCTCTGCTCTGAGTTGAATCCCCTTCTCCAACAGATCTGGTCCCTCAGTTGTCAGCTTCAAATGCGCAGGGTGGTGGGAACACATGCACAGTTCCTCTGGTGTGCAACTCCCTGTGAGGATCCAGAACCCTCTAGCATGCAATTCGCTGTGTGGCAGTGTGAAATCCCCACAGCTGTTTTTATGTTTGTTTTTTTACCAAGTTACCATACATTATTTTAGAACATAACAGGCAATGTTTACCAAGGTAGAAAATAATCATACTCAATGATTTATTGTGAAAATGTCCCACTGCCTTCAATGTCATTCTTTTTTGCAGAATTGCCTTGAGCATCTTGATCTGAACTTTTACATGTTTATAAGAACTTAAAATAAATTTATCAAGAGTCCCCCAAGAAAGTATTGGAATTTTTATTGCAATTAAATTATTATATTTTAATTTGGGGAATTTAACCTTTTCAACATGGAGTCTTAATATTAACAAACATAAATATCATTCTATTTATTCAAATTTTCTCTGATGAATCAGTTATTGTTTATAATTCTCTCCCTAGAGCTCTTTAACTGTACTTAACAGTGTTTACCCAATGATTTATTACAGTATTTATCCCATTAATTTTTCTATTTGTTATAAAGTAAAATTACTCATATAATAAGCAGAAATTTTAATGAAGTATTTAGTAGTTTTTTTTAATGAAGTATTTAGTATTCTTTTATAGAGTTATAAAGAGTTTTGATTTGCATCAAATTAAAAAGTGTTTTTTTCCTCGGGATAGAAAGCAACTGTATCTGTAAATTTTTATATCTTTAAAAAGAGAGGGTGAACAATTTGAAATAGACATAAAACTTTTGAATAGTGGGCCTACATATATTACACATATTCTTGTAATTATCTTTAATTTTTTATGTAATTAAACATATATAATGAGGCAAGACTTTTAAAGAGAAATATAATAAAATTAAATAAGCAAATAAGTACATAGAAATACGATATACACCTGTGTACTTGCCATTGTTGATTTAGCCAAGAGAGGTAGTCCCAAGTCACCAGAGGAGGGACCTTCCTTTCAGGATCAACAACACAGCGCGTCAGTATTTTACTTAGAATCCTAAACAGGTGCTGTACTCGGCTGGGTGTCAGCATATCTCCACTCAAGCTGACACTGCAAACCTAGATAATAGCACCTCAGAAATCTTACAAAACTAATATTCTTTTGCCTACTATGACGTGTGCCCTCTCAACCACTTCCACGTTGATCTCTGAAACCCCTGTTCATTTTAAGAAGAACCTCCTTTAATCTGAAACTCTTCACAGAATTCTTCCTTCTTGTCCTTGCCTGAAGCTGACATTTTTTCCACCCCTGAAGCTTTCTTAAGGGGAAGAGGACCTTCATTCTTTTATACTCTTTGTCTCTAGACAAGGAGATAATTTTGTTAGTATTCTCTTAGTGTTTCATTGCCACTTCCAGACAATTTCAACTTCAAAAGTAGCATGTAGTTTAACTTTGTTGATTCTGAGGTTAGAATGCCAGGGCCTGAAGTCTGGCTCTACCATTTCCTGGCGATGTGACCTTGGGCAATTAGTAATTCATTCTGCATCTCCTTGCCCTTTATCTAAAAGTCAGATATTAAAATAACAAAAACAAAAACAAACCTGTAGACTTGTGATAATTAAATGAGGTAATATACATAAAACATATGAAAAGTGTTTTTAAACTAACTGATTATAATATGTTTTCATATACATTCATTACTATAATGTTTACTAGAAAAGCCCAACTTCAAACACTGGTTTCATATAAGATGTCCATAAAAATAAAAATCTCAAATATTACAAATATTACAAATTTGTGTATAAAACACTGATATTCTCTTTAGTGTTCTTTATGGAGAATTTTAGTCATTTACTTAATGTATGCTCTTAAGATAGGATTTCAGACAATGTATAAGCTTATCTTCATTTCTGAATGATGGTTTGATACTTACATCTAAATTTTTAAAAAGACAAACATAAAAATACTGATTCATTGTAATTAGCTGAAATAATAAGTTTAAATTATATAGCTACTAGTTTCTAAATGTGTAGAATAAAAAATCAATGAAAATACATAAAAATATGAGGAAATATAAATTCTCTTTTTTATAATTCATAAATTAAAAAATGTATACATTATAATGCAGAGCTAGATGCACTGCACTGCAAGTGAACACTCCATGGCTCAAGTGAATTAATTTACATTCCAGTCAACAGGATAGAATCTCATCCTGTGGGAGCTGTGACTTACTGAACAATTTTGGTGGTCTCTCCTGAGCCCAGTAAATCAGAATAAAAACCAAAACCAATGAAAATATAATTATGGCTCTAGAGATTTTATCTACAAGTTTATTATTTACTACAAGTTGTAAAAACTTTAATAAAAGTTGGGAAATCTTGTATATTAAGACAAGTAGCTTTGTCTAAAGCTTTCCAGATTGTTCCCCTTGAGTGATATAATGAAGATAAGGTGCTTATGCAAACCATTATAAAGTTAAGACTCTTGCAAAACTTTCCTTAACTCGCCAAACAAGATTCCATGCTTACAACAGTCCTGAATTGGAAATAATTATATGATCTCACCCCAAACATAAAAAATTAACTTGGACCAACTTGATGTGCTACATTTGTTTTGTGAAAGTCCAAATTTGCTGTATAAGTCTGACGTTCTGAGCTTCTTTGTCATGAACTACTTTATTTTTTTAAAATATATTTTATTAATTTTTTACAGAGAGGAAGGGAGGGAGATAGAGAGTTAGAAACATCGATGAGAGAGAAACATCGATCAGCTGCCTCCTGCACATCTCCTACTGGGAATATGCCCGCAACCCAGGTACATGCCCTTGACTGGAATCGAACCTGGGACCTTTCAGTCCGCAGGCCGACGCTCTATCCACTGAGCCAAACCGGTTTCGGCATGAACTACTTTAATAAATATTACTCTATCCAATATGACAATAGTAACATTAGTATTCAAGTTTTGATAATTTTAAAATAAGTATTAGTGCCTCTCAAAGTGTAGTCTATAGATACCTAGGTATCCTCCATATTGTTTCACAGGCACCCATGAGGGTAAGACAATTTTCCTAACAATACTAGAATGTTATTGCCTTTTTGTTTTTTCACTGCCATGGCATTGGTAGTTCAAAAGCAAGGGCACACAGAGCTCCCGGTACTAAGCATGAGTCGAAGTAATGGTAGCTAACTGTGCCCTATTGATGTGGAGTTAGGTGCTGGGGAAACAACCATATTCTACACCTATAATTAAACCTCACTCTTTTAGTGTGCCTGTATCCCTGAGCTATGACATTCACAAATCCTTCTGAGTCTTCTTATACCACTTGGGTGAGACAAGAAGGATAGAGGGGGTTGCTCTTTCCGTTCAGGTAATACTTAGGTAAAGTATTTTCTTTTGAGGCCTGGTCATCATTACAAGAACACCATCAAAGAAGGACTTCTTGGCATATTTCAAAATAATTTATTTCCCTCCCTTGTTGGAAGCATGAGGGGAAGTTCCTGCATTCTTCAGAGTGAGAAGCTGGTAGCATTGCTGGAAACAAAACATAAAATGACTTCTGAAGTTTTTAATTCTTAAGCTACTCTACACTGAGCATCTTGCAATTCCCCACTTAAAGTTAAGTGTCCTAATGGTATTGGCTTCAAAGTTATGGATAGACATGCCTACTGCCAAGTTCCTGGAACAGCAAATTGGACCCAGACTATGGCTTAACAGGCTTGGAGCTGAGTCACAAGACTGATTCAGAATATATGTTGGACTTAGGTTGGTGGGTGTTCCATAGGCAAAATTTTAAAAGCAAAAAGATGACACATTACCTGCAAAGAAAGACCAACACTTATTTTTCAACAATGCATAATATTATTAAAAGACTGAAGAAAAAGATTCCTAATACAGAATTCTATACCCCAAAAAGATACGCTTCAAAAATAGAGGCGAAGACTTCCAATGTTAGCTTTGATGTGTAAAAAACTTGGAAGCTGTTCTGACTGTCTTCACAACAAGAAAAAAGCTAAAGAATCTAAAGAACAGACCTCTGCTTAGGTCCATCAGAAAATTAAGTTCACAGAAGGAACTGTTTGCCTCCAAAACTGGTGAGAGAGCCGCCACTGGAGCCAATACTCAATACTAATTATCAACACTAATCATCAGGGAAATGCAAATTAAAACCACAATGAGATATCACCACATTTTTTAGGAGGGCTAATATAAAAAAAGCAAGAGATATAAGGTGTAGGGAAGGGTGTAGAGAAAAGAGAACACGGGTACACTGTTGGTGTGAATCTAAATTACAGAGCCACTATTAAACAAACAAACACAAAAAGTAGTATGGAGGTTTCTTAAAAATTAAGAATAGAGCTGCCATACCATTAAGCAATCTTATTTCTGGGTGACTATGCAAAGAAAATGAAGTCTTACCTCAAAAAGATAAATGCACTCCCATGTTCATTGCAGCATTGTTCACAATAGCCAAGATACTCAAACAACTTAAGTGTTCTATGATGGATGAATGTGGTAGATATATTCAAAGAAATATTATTGTGCCATAAAAAATAAAAGAAAAAAAGGAAATCCTAATATTACAACAGAGATAGACCTGGAGAGTATTATGCTAAGTGAAATAGCCATATTCAGAAAGACAAATACAAGAAATGTTATAGAATATACTTCATGCTGAAAGTATGGAGAAAGCACTTGGTGCTATAAATGGTGAATACTTTAAATGATATAAAATATTTTATCTGATATCTTTTTTAAATAAAAACTAAATTGTATAAAGCAACAATAAGAATATTGCATTTGGGGATTTACAAAATATAAAACAAAGAATGGCTAAAAACTAATAAAGGAATTAAAGTGAGGTATAAACAAACAAAAACACCAAAACTCGAATAAAAAGAAAGCAGGAAAGAAAAAATTAAATTGAACAATAAGAAATGGAACAAACATAAATTATTGGAAGATGATAGATTTAAAGTCGACAACTAATTTTTATATTAAATGTAAATGTACTAAAACATTCTATATTTTAAAGTACTTAGTAAGTGTAAGTGTAGTGAATTCATATGAACTAAATTCACTGTGTGGTAGTTTGGTTTCTACTGAAGAGATATTATAAAAATACTTAAGAATTGCTCATCTAGTATGCAAATACATGAATGAAATACTTTTACTTATTTTATGTAATGTCCATTGTTTCCTTTAATGATTATATGATGTTCACAGTATATTGCCTAGTAAATCAATGATAATATTTAGAAAAACACACAAAAAGGTTATTTTTCTCAGTGAAATAATGATTCTGTAATGTGAGTATATAAACAAACTGTAAATACGAAATACTTGAGTTCTAAGATTTGTACTTGTTTTTGAAAAGTGAAAATGAAAAATATGAATCTTTAGTGCCATATGTTTTTAATTCAAATTTTGAGATTTGTACTTAAATGTAATTAAAAAATAAATACAGTATGTTTTGTTCTCTGGAGAGAAGTCTGCTAGGATGTTAAGTTTTTACAAAAAGTTCTGAATTCAGAAGATGAAAGAAAAAAAATACACAAGTCAAGTAATATAAGTATCTTTTTTGTGAAAATAGATTTTACATAACTTAGCAATTGAGAAAACATCTTATGGATAACTTTTAATTTATGAGCTTTAGCATTTATTTACACCAAGTTCAGTCATTTATGTATGCTTACATTTAGTAATATGTGGTCTATTTATAAGTCCTGATTGATAGTAAACGGAGCAACATGTTAATTTACTAGTATTAAAAGTAAAAATTATGAGACAAATGAAAATTTAAACAGTGATAAAATATTTTATGTTACAGATAAAATCTTTTGTTAAAATATTCAATATTTAGGTATAATGATGTTTTAATGAAAGAAAAATATCTTTAAAATACATATTATAATATATTTTAATTATATGACATCTGAGATTATGTTTGAGCAATATAGAAGGATGGGAAATAGACTAGCTCTGAATTGGGTACATATGGGACTGAATCAGTCAGATGTTAATGGTTAAGGGATGGTAATATTTTTATCAGGGTTCATTCTAATATTTTTGCTACTTTTGTCTATGTTCAAAAATTTCTCCATAAAAGAGAGAAGAAAATTAATGTGGCTTAGTAAAAGTCCTTATGATATTTATATAATAAGAATGGATGTTATATTCAATGTTCTCTTTGTTTCTAATTTAAGAGTTGTTGAAGATAAAAATTTTGAACAGTAGAAAATGTCTATAAAAAGTTAACATTTTAAAACAAAAGGATAATTTAAGGGTACCAGATGAGACTAGAAAGAAAATTAATACCAAAAGAGAGAATTACATGAGCAAAATATTCAGTTTTATCACAGTATCAAATGTGATTAGAAGTGTAACAAATATAATGAGAAACACATATTTTCACAATTGAAAGGTAAGGAAAGTGGAAGAATCTTTCAAATGTAGAAACAAATGTAGTAACAAATATTGTTTCTCCTTGGAAACCATTCTTATTGTTCCAGAATTATATAAATAATTAAACCCCCTTTCACAATCACATAGCATTAGTACACACATTCATCAAACACTTACATTAAACAGTAATCATCATTTGAATTGTTTACCATCCCCTCCCTGCTAATTTATAAGTTTTTTTCTAGGCAGAATAAGGTTGCACCTGCTTTGTGTGTGCAACATATAATATGGTATCAAGCACAAACTAAATCAATAACACTCCCTGGTAAACAATAGGAGTGTCAGTTAACAAGTTTAAAAAGAAATTAGCAACATTTTGTTATTAATAATAATTTATCTCATGCTGAAGGCCTGCAGTTTATTTTTTCCTATCTTCTTTCTTTTCTATATTACATTCCTTAGTCAACTTTCAGACCAAAATACATACTTGAACATATATGTTATTGCAGATATCAAGATAAATTTTGCCAAAGATATTATTTGGATGATACTTACAACTAATTTTTTTTCTAAAATAAAAATTGAAGTAGAAAATTGGAGAAAAGTTTTTTCCTATATCACATTAATCACAAAAGTATCATTTTCTTCTGAGAATAAAAACTTCAAAGAAACCAAGCAGCTCTCAGTCAAACATGAATCCATGAAGTGTGGATACAAAGTAAGGAATTCTGATTCATATGTTAATAAAAAATAAATGACAGAATATTTTAAATGGAACTGACAATATGAAAAATGTTGATAGCAACTTTGAAGATAAATTTTGAAGGCAACAAAATAACTTTGGTGATGGCTTCTTTCATCTTTGTTTCACTAAATTATTGTCGCAGAAAGCCTGACATATTTCATATTATCAAAGAATACTTATAAATCAATTTTTACTCCAATTTTATTTAAAAGAACCAAGTTACTAAGCCAAGGTTTTAAAGAAGTAATGTATTCACATATTTAAAAATTTGAAAAGTATGCAAAGTGAAATATGCAAAGAAACTCTCCCCTGTACTCCTAACTCCTCTCATGCATCTATTTTTCTTCCACAAAAGTACTCCCTTTAAAGTAATGATTTTTATTATAAAAGTATTTTAAAGGTTATATTTATGTTTAAAAAGTTAAATTTCCATCATATTTCTTAAAAACTTCTTAATTTATAGTAGAAAATACTTATATTTTCTAAAAAAATTATAATGTAATAAATTTTGCCTGGATGTTTCAAATTGTTTTAATATAAACTTTTAATCATATTTTTCTTTACTATATTAAAATGATGTGACACAGTTTTTTCCCTCACTTCTGTAAAAAATTTAAATAATAACTTTTTATTTTTCTCTAGGAAAGAACTGGTTTCTGCGCTGTTGATGTTTCCACATCTGGATTGCATAGGCCCTATGTGTCACTTGACAGATAATAATAAGTAACATATGGATTTTCAAGATGGTTGCAGAGCAGGTAGAAGCTACATTCACCTCCCCCTGCCACCAAACCGGATTTACAGCTAAATTATAGAGCAATTAACTTGAATAACCAAGTAAAGGACAGATGAACAGGAGTATTATATCCAATTATTTATAGCAAAAGCCACATAGAGATTGACAAGAACAGCAGAGATGTCTTAGAGGGCTGGACCCTGCACCCATGTGCAGTGGCTGAGGAGCTGGAGGGATATCTTGGCTGGAAAAGTCCGCCCTGAGTAGCATGGGGTCCCTACGCCACACTGGGACCCCCTACCCAGTGCACCAGGGCCAGGAAGGGGAGCTCTTATAGCATCTGGCAGTGAAAATCAGTAGGGGCTCTGTCCTTGGGAAGCAGAGGGAGGCTGCTAGAACCCAGGTGCTCTCCTGAGGGGCCAGCACACAGGAGCTTGCTCTCCGGCACTCATCAGGGGCTCTTATAGAGGGAAGAGGGCCTCAGGGCATAGGGGAGTCATGAAGAGAACACCTGGGTGGTGAGGCCCTAAGAGAAATCTGGAGCTCAGTTACTGAGGACCTGGTCCTGAGTCAAAATCCCGCACCGTCCTTGGGTCCTCCTGGCAGGGTGAGGCACTCCTGTTCTTACAGCACCAGCCTGGGGAGAGCACTAACCCAGTCCTCCAAATACTAGTACTGGCGGCACCACCCTGCCAATCTTGAGTCTGGGAGAAAATGAAAAGGGAACCCACTGAATGGGAGAACATCCTTGCCAATGATACTTCTGATAAGCAGTTAACATCCAAACCATATTTTTAAAAATATACAACTCAACACCAAAAAATAAGCAAGACAATTTAACAAAATGAGCAAAGGACCTGAATAGACTCTTCTCCAGTGGATATACAGATAGCCAATAGACATGAAAGGATGCTCAGTGTCACCAATCCTCAGAGAGGTGAAAATTAAAATCACAATGAAATATAACCTCATGCCTGTAAGAATGGCTATCACAGGTAAATCAACAAACAAGTTTGTTGGTGAGGATGTGGAGAAAAGGGAACCCTCATGCACTGTAGGTGGGAATGCAGACTGATTTAGCCACTGTGGAAAAACAGTATGGAGTTTCCTCAAAAAATTAAAAATAGAACTGCCTTTTGACCCAGCAATTTCACTTCTAGGAATATATCAGAAGAAACTTAAAACAGTAATTTAAAAGAATATATACGCCTCTATGTTCATTGTAGTGCTATTTACAATAGCCAAGATCTGGAAACAACCCAAGTGCCCATCAGTAGATGAGCGGATAAAAAAGCTGTGTACAATTACACAATGGAATACTACTCAGCCATAAAAAGAAGGAAATCTTACCTTTTGTGACAACATAGATGGATCTAGAAATTACTATGCTAAATGAAATAAGCCAGTCAGAGAAAGACAAATATCATATGATCTCATTTATATGTGGAATTCAATGAATAAAACTACTTAACAAAATAGAAACAGAAGCATAGATACATCAGAAAGACTGACAGCTGTCAGAGGGGTTGGGGAGGTTAGGGGACTGGGTGAAAAAAGTGAAAAGTTTAAGCAAAAAGAAAAAAATATACATATTACATAGATACAGACAATAGTGTGATGATAGTCACAGGGTGGAGAGAAGCAGAAACCAAAGGAAGGATAAATGGGAAAGAAAAGAGACTTCACTTTGGGCAATGGGTGCAGGATGCAATGTGCAGATGATTTTTTTGGGTTATATATTTGAAACCTGTTTTGTTAACCAATATCCCCCCAATAAACTCAATAATAATAAATAAATAAAAATAAGTATATATTTCTAAGAGATATGAATATGGTTCTTCTGAGGGAAGAAATAAGAAAGGAATAATTTCCCCTAGAATAAAAGTAGGTCAGAGGACTATAGAGATTTATCAGGCCCATGGGTCTGATGCTGGTGAAGTTCAATAATACGAATAGCTTGGAGAGAGCTGAGTGGACTAAGTAGAGCCACTATGAAGGAGCCTTATGGGAGAGTCGGGAGCCCTATTCAAATGAAAACATTGCTTAACACTTCTCAATCTTTACTTTAGTGAGAACTTCTCATTGTTTTTGGCCCAGAAGATTATTACCATCTGTAAGTGGTCATTATCAGACCATTGAATAAAAAATCTACTTATAGCAGACTTGCCAAATAACTTTAATGCAGTCACTAAGACTGAATAATTTTAAATGCACAAATAGAATCAGGACATCTGGAACTTTCAAGATTATTGCCTAGGGATCATGTACAATAGCCATTCACTCAGCACATCATTACTTTTTCAAAGTACAATTAGCTCATGATCTTATTTACTCCCCATAATAAAAACTGACAGTGAAGTACAATTAAGTAATTCTGGACTAGGATTTAGGAATCTAAGATTCCATTTGGCTTTGGTTCCAAAGTCACTAAAATTCAAGGTGAAAAGTCACTTAATTTCAGTATGAATCAAGAGCTGGAATGTAGTTCTATTGTTTTCTTGTCAGTCTACCATTAAACCTCACTTATTTGCTTAAAAAATGTATCTATAAAATTTTCTTTGTCTAATAGGAGTTTATATTTTCTGATGAGACAAGTCCTTATTGGCTCATGACATGAGGTTATTGCCTGGATGTCAGTGATTTAGTCATGAATAAACATACAAACCAATTATGACCAATAGCAGTATTACCTGGAACTTTTGTTAGAATTATAGAAAGAGTTGTTCTTTTCCCTGGGATTATGAGCTGTTAGAATGTAAACCAGGAGGTCTGGAAGCCCCCAGTCAGACAGCCTGCCAGTAAACAAGACCATGTTTTCTCAATAAGTTCTTTTTTCAAACCAGTGTGAATTGGAATTATGCCATTTGTAAGAGGGAAAATCGTGAATTAAACACTATCTCAACAAGTCATAGAAACAACTGATGGTGATTTCCAAGGTTAAATCACTGTACTGCAAACCCTAAGATAAGTGATTAAATATAGAATATAAACCCCCTAAATGCAGGGATTCATTTTTCTGCTGCTAATTCATCAGCACCAAGAACAGTATCTGGCACATAGTAAATGTTGGATGTGTATTTGTTGAATAAATTAATGAATTTTTGTCTTCATATGGGAAAGTTAGTTTCTAATTCTGCCTCCCTTAGCAGTCTATGAGAAGAAAACAAAATATTTATTTGCAATTGGGTGTAGTACTGAGTTAAGTATTATCTTTACTTGGCTCTCAGGTAGTTTGGGGGCCCCCCGTGTCTTTCTTATCTTTTTGAAACTGAGAAACACAGGCAATTCTTTATTCTTCTTACTGGTGTGACTGACTATGAATAAAGTTTCATATTCATGAAGGTCTACAACATCTATTTTATCATGGTTATCCAAATATTTACTGAGCACATACTATGTGCTAGAGTTGTTCTATTGAAATATGTTGTAGTAGAAATAGCAAAATAACTCTCCAATTTCTTTCCCTATTAGACATGAACAAATGATAATGTTTACCTAAAAGAGCTTGAGAGGAAAAAATATAATTACACATGTGAAAATTCATTAATATGTACATCTATGGTGTTTCTTAAGGACAACCTAAATCAGGACTGTATATTGGGTCGTATTTTATGGCTAGGAGCAATTGCACTGTTCCAGACAAGGTCGTTTTTGTAGAATATTGTATGAATATAGAATATGGTAGAATATAGAATTCTATGGAATAGTCCCCTAGAACACAATTCTGGGAAGCATCATTCACAAGAATGGTGATACAGAGTTGTTGTCCTGGGTCACATCAGCAATAATTACCTATTAATCTCAATTGTCCCTGTACTTTTACTGTCACTGAAACTTCAGTCCCTGGTAAAGTATCCTAAACGTATGTATATTCCAAAAGGCTCCTTTATATAAACTCATCAGTAAGTCCTGTAACCACATAGATTCTTTCCTCTTTTATCATCTCCAGATTCAGTTTCACAGGGATGTCTATTGCCAAGACCACTCTGTTTGAAAACTATAGGAAGGCACTTCGACTTACACCGTGTCACCCATGACTGAACTGTTTCCATTTGTGCATTGCCATCATCTTCACCAATCTCTACTGCTGCCACTGGCACTGATACCTTTGCTCAGCATCTTGCTGCCTCTTCCCCTGCTGGGAAGTTTTATTCCTGCTGAGATGGGTATCTCAGAAAGCACATGTGGTTTGTAGAATAAGAAAATAAAAGTCAATAGCTCATATTTATTCAAATATGGAAATATGAGAAAAGCACAAGAATGTTTTTTTGGGTTTTTTTGTGTGTGTGTTTTTTAATTTTTTTTATTGCTTAAAGTATTACAAAGAGTATTACATATGTCTCCGAGAATGTTTTATGGAGAACAAGAAGTTTAAAACCTACATAAGAAAAACTGAGAATGTCCACAGTTCAGTGTTTTGTAGAGAATTTTCACTGTTCAAATTCTTGAAAAGCATGAAGAACATGAGACTGTGTTAATCATGAGACAAGATACAGGAACAACAGCATAAATCTGTGATCAACTGTTTTTGGAAAAGGTTTGCTAAAAAAAAAACAGTTGGGAGCTAAGTTCTTGGTAATGTCAGTGGAAATTTTTATTCCTTCAGCATCTTCAACACTGAACCCAGTGGATTACCCATGGACACTATATTCAATGCAGAAGTGAAGAATGCTTCTCTCACTTTCTCTGTTATGTTTTATCACAGGATCATTATAGTGCCTCTGAGTCTACATCTTTCAAAGGCTCCAGAGAAATTAGACATATATCTATGAGAATTTGGGTCAGGGACTAATTTTTTGACAAATATAATATTGTACTGAGCCAGAACCGGTTTGGCTCAGTGGATAGAGCGTCGGCCTGCGGACTGAAAGGTCCCAGGTTCGATTCCGATCAAGGGCATGTACCTGGGTTGCAGACACATCCCTGGTAGGGGATGTGCAGGAGGCAGCTGATCGATGTTTCTCTCTCATCGATGTTTCTAACTCTCTATCTCTCTCCCTTCCTCTCTGTAAAAAATCAATAAAATATATTTAAAAAAAATATTGTACTGAGACCCACTCCTCCTATTATGAGCTGAATTATATTTCCCTAAAATTCATATGTTGAAGATCCAGCGCCCAGTATCTCACAGGTGACTATATTTGGAGATAGGCTCTTTAAAGAGGTATGTAAGTTAAAATGAGGTCACTACGATGGGATTTACTTCAATAGTATGGATGTCCTTATAGGAAGATGAAATTTGGACATAGACATGTACAGAGGGAAGACATGTATAGACATAAGGAAAAATGGCCATCTATAAGCCAAGGAGTAAGGTCCTAGAAGAAATTAACCTTACCCGAATGCTTATCTAAATTTCCAGCATCCAGATCTATGAGAAAATAAGTTTCTGTTGTGTTAGCTAGCCAGTAATGGCAGCCTTAGCAAACTAACATATCTCCCTGTTTAGATCTCAAGTTTTGTCAGTAGGAGAGGCCTGTTCGCGGATGTCTCCGTCATCCCTTAAAATAAACTCTCTCTCGAAAGCCTCCCCAGTCCTCTGCTACAGGAATCCCCTTGACATATCCAATAGGGCTGGATTCCAGTATTGGATGCGGCATAAGCTTGAGATGAGCCACACATTCTCTCTTCTCCACCCAAACACTCTAATTATCCTTTTTTATATGCATCATTTTTTTTCATTTTAAATCTTTTTAAATTATTTATTGATTAAGGTATTACATATGTGTCCTTATCCCCCCATTGCCCTCACCCCCGCCCTCCACCCCCTGCTCATGCCCTCACCCTCCTAGTGTCTTATTATACTTTTAATCAACTGCTACAACACTATTGCTGGACCCACCATTATAATACATGCTCTTTTTAAAAGATAATAATTATTTTGCCTTAAATCAGTCTGTCATTAAGGATCACAGACATAAACTAACAGAGTAAACGGCAAACTCTACTTTAAAAAAGAGAATAATGCATTTGTTCAATGTTTCCACTTTGTAAGAACATCTTTAGGAAAACCTCCCTATTACTCTCCTGTTTGCAGTTTTGGTCAATACCTGAAGTAATGGTCTTGTCATTACACTTGCTTTAACATAAAAGCTTTGTGGTATCAGAGAGGACTCTCATTGAAAAAGGAATTGACTATATGGCACACTTGAATGTGCTTGTGCTTCTAAATGAATTTGTAAGCTCATTCTGATGGATGACACCTTGCACAACATCTTGCAGGGTTGGAAAAGAAAATTAAATACACATAGATTGCACACGGATAAAGAATGAGGGCTCTTTTCTTTGCTCAGTGTGATTTAAAATCTTGTTATACATTAGAATAATTCATTTTTCCTTTTCTTAAATTAACAAGTAGACTATAAATACTGGGGTTAAACAGAAATGAATTTGGATACTAACTCACCTACTTAATATTACAAGAACCCTTCCCCTCTTGCAGACTAGGCTACCCTAATCTATAAACTTGGGTTCATAATGTCTTCCACAGTAGTTGTGAGGATTATTAATGCAAAGTGCTTAGAAGTTCGAAAATGTTCAATAAATGTTAGTTGCTTTCAATAATGTTACTCAGCAAGCAGAGACAAAATGTTGGCATTATAATAAAATTAAATAGAATATAAAATGTGCTTATATTGCATATTTTTGAGAGGGTATAATAATTTCCTAGGGCTGTCATAGCAAAGTACCACAAAATGGGTTGCTTAAGACAAAAGAAATTTATTCTCTCATAGTTTTGGATGCTAGGATCCCGATACAAGGTGTTGGCAGGGTTGAGTCATTCCAGAAGCTCTGAGGGGGAAAACATGCCTCGTGCCTCTCTCCTAGCTTTTGGTGGTTACTGGTAATCTTTTGTGTTATTTGATTTCCAGACATACCACTTTCTGCCTCCATTTTCACATGGCCTTCTTATTAGCAAACTAGAGGTCCAGTGCACAAAATTCATGCAGGAGGGATGGGAGGGTCCCTCAACCTGGTCTGTGACCTCTCACAATCCAGGGCCCCCTGTGGGATGGGGCCTAAACTGGCAGTCGGACATCCCTCTCACAGTCTGGGAGCTCTGGCTCCTAACTGCTCACCTGCCTGCCTGATTGCCCCTAACAGCCCCTGCCTCGGCCCCTGCCATGGCAGCTTCATCCAGAAGGACGCCAGGAATGACGTCCAGAAGGTCGTTCGTCTGTCCAGTCGAATTAGCATATTACACTTTTATTATTATAGATAAGATCACATTCTGAGGTTCCAGGTGGGCACGGATTTTGAGGGACATTATTCACCGAGTACAAGAGGATATGTATTTTAAGTCAAGACATGAGTCCACAGTTAGTGTATATCTATGATGAATAGAGACTACTTAATAAAGCATTGACTGGGACAGAATTTACCAATATAAAGCATTCTCCTCCTACTTCCTGCACCAAGCATTTTTTCAATAGAAAAAGCTTTGATATAAAAATTTAATCTTATTAGTTCAAAAGGTTTTCAGATTTCCACAGAAAACTGGCATTTAAAATACAGTCACAAATTGATCTGGCCAGTATGGCTCAGTTGGTTTAACATCCTTCAGTGCATCAGGAGGTCACCGGTTCAATTCCTGGTCAGGGCACATACTCTGGTTACTGGTTTGTTCCCTGGTCAGGGTGCATATGAGAGGCAGCTAATGGATGTCTCTCGCCCGCTCCCTTTCTCTCTCTCTCTCTCTTTCTCTCTCTCTCTCTCTCTCTCTCTCTCTCTCTCTCTCTCTCTCTCTCTCTCTCTCAAGCAGCGGTTCTCAACCTGTGGGTCGCTACCCCTTTGGAGGTCGAACCACCCTTTCACAGGGGTTGCCTAAGACCATCGGGAAACACATATATAATTACATATTGTTTTTGTGATTAATCACTATGCTTTAATTATGTTCAATTTGTAACAATGAAAATACATTCTGCATATCAGATCTTTACATTACGATTCATAACAGTAGCAAAATTACAGTTATGAAGTAGCAACAAAAATAATTTTATGGTTGGGGGTCACCACAACGTGAGGAACTGTATTATCAAAGGGTTGCGGCATTAGGAAGGTTGAGAACCACTGCTCTACAGTATAAAAATATACTTTAAAAATACAGTCATAAATATATGTTGAGAAAATACAAAACAGTAAAAACTTAAAAGCATTTCCCTGCTCTGACTGGTAGGTTAGCTTGCTGCTGAGGTCTGGCCAATGCAGACTGGGCAAGATGGGTCGGACACACCCTGGAGCCCTCCCCCTGGTCCCTCCCCAGCTGGCCAACCTCCTGCATCCCTCCCTGGCCCCGATCATGCAGATCGTGCACCGGTGGGGTCCCTCGGCCTGGCTTGTGCCCTCTCACAATCCAAAACCCCTCAGGGGATGTTGGAGAACCAGTTTTATCTGATCTTGCAGTCCAGTCCAAAGGACCCCACTGGTGCACACATTCGTCATTGGGTCTTTAGTGTTTACAGGATGAGAAATTAATTTTAAGTTGCTTACTGTTTGATTTTTCCAATAATTATCCTCCAAGGGTACTGGTTGTTTTAAGCCTGACTTTGGGCAGAATTGAGGTGTGAGGGGATGGTGGAGGCAATGGAGGGATGTGCTGCTTCCTGTGGTGCTGGGCTGCTTTCACAAGACCCGCAGCTGCTTGTACCTCAGGTGAGCAGCAGGACTGGGAAGAAAGGCTCCAGTGGCTCCTGCCAGCCACACTCCCTGCTGCTGACTCGGCAAAATGACTTTGGACAGGATTCAGAACAATACTTTGACCAAAGCAAGGAGTATTGTGGCGGATAGAGCCGTGAAGATAAAAGTAACATGAAGCTGAAGAAGTAGGCAGGCATGGGGGAACTGGTGAAATATTCAAATGCCATCTGTCTCCTATCACTCCCACTGCTAGCCCTTCCTTGCTCAGTGAAGGAAGGTTATTCAGAAACACTCATTTGGAACTCAGTCCTGAGCATTTGGGTTAGAAGAAAGAATATTCTGAAGTTCACCTGGTGTTTCTTTTTGCTTATAGGGGCCATTTTTCTTATTTGTATTAAAATTATTTAATATCTGAGGGCCTGACCCCAAGCATGAGCCCCTAGGTAATTTTGATATAATTAATTTTGATATAATTTTTTTTGTTGTTAGAAATACACACACACACACACACACACACACACACACACACACACACACACACACACCCCTAAGCGACTGTTTGCTTGACCGGTCAACCGGTCACTATCCATGATGCACACTGACCACCAGGGGACAGACGCTCGATGCAGGAGCTGCCTCCTGGTGGTCAGTGCACTCCCGTAGCAGGAGTGCAGCTCAGCTGACCAAGGGTGCCAGACGCAGGGCTCAGGGTTTGCTGCCACAGCCTGGAGACCACAGCGGAGCAACAGCAAGCTTACTGAGCAGTGGGGCAGCAGGCACAGTGGGAGTGATGAGCAGGAGAGGCAAGCAGGAGTGGCAGGCAGTGTTGGACTGCTGGTTTCCGCCCAATCACCACAGGCCACGCCAAGGGATTCCACCAGTGCACAAATCCGTGCACTAGGCCTCTAGTGTGTATGAATATATATATATATATATATATATATATATATATATATATATATATATATATATATATATATATGTATGTATTTTACTTTAGGCACCCTACTCTGATTCTCTCTCTTCTGACCACAGTAGCTTGAGTAGCACAAGCTACATCTTAATATTACATACTATCTTGCTTTTGCAAAATGTCCAGTTTTCTGCCATAGCTTCTCATGTTTTAAGGCACCACAGCTGTAGGCTGTGGGGCAGCAAGACGCAGCTGCAAATGGGCTGAATGGGAGGAACTTCCTTTCTCTACAGACTCAATGTGCTTGTGCTCATTGTCTACCACGCAGAAGTGAAGAAAGGACGTCTTATTCCTTTTAAGTGTATTTATTGTATTGGTTTTAAAGCAGTACTGCCTTATGGAGGTTTAGGTAAAGCAAGTTCCCTTTTTCAATTTCATTGGGGTTCAGAGAGAGTTAATAATTAATAAATGCACATATTTGGACAAAGAGTTGAAAGAAAATACTTCTCTCCCTAAACCATTTAGTTAACTTCATTGGCAACAGTTTTTCAAGGACCTTTTGAATGATATAACTGTATGTGCTCCCACTAGAATTGTGGCACAAAAATCACACTCTATTGAAATAAATTTTAAAAACATCATAACTTGCCCAGTCATTGTGGCCCAGGGGTTGAGTGTCGACCCAGGAACCAAGAGGTGACTGTCAGTGTACATGTCAGTGTACATGCCTGGGTTGCAGGCTCATCCCCAGTGGGGTGTGTGCAGGAGGCAGCCAATAGATGATGCTCCTCTCTCATGGATCTTTCTATCTCTCTATCCTTCTCCCTTCCCCTCTCTCTAAAATCATCAATGAAAACATTTAAAATATATAAAAAACACATCTAATTTGGACATTAGTATATATCATTATTTACAATAACTGCCCTCAAAATGTCACTTTTATTTATACCATAATTATGGATATTATAAATGTTTTTATCCTTTGCTCTTTTCAGAAATAGCTAAAATGAATAACCTCATACATATGAATTTTTCCACATATGAGAATCTATCTGGAGTAAGTTTCTGGAAGTCGAATGCCTTGGTCAAAGCTAATGTTCATTTAAAAGTGTAATACATATTGCCATGTTGCACTCCATAGAGGCTACACTCAGATAAACTCTGCACTTCCCCACATCTACACTCCTTTTGACCTTTGTCAATCTGAAAGGTGAAAAACAGAATTTCCTTATAGTTTTAATGATTCTGGCAATATAATTTATGTTGAGCTAATTTATATGTATTTTTTAAAGCATTTTTAAATTTCATTTGATGTGAACTTTTTTCATGTAGGTAACCCTTTTAAAATATTTTTCCTATTAAGTAGGGCTTTAAATTATGTAGGTAAATAAAATTTTGTCTATGATTCATATTTAAAACTTCATCACTTGCCATATCAAAATTTCCCACTTTATCATTTTTCTATTGATTTTGTATATTGTTTTCCATATGAAGTTTTAAAATCGCTTTGGGTCATCAACTCTCAACAATGCACTACCAAAAATATATCTTATTCAAGAAAATTTGAATTTAATAAACTTACTATAGCAAGAGAATATAGTATCTTTTTTTTTTTAATATATTTTATTGATTTTTTACAGAGAGGAAGGGAGAGAGATAGAGAGAGTTAGAAACATCGATCAGCTGCCTCTTGCACATCCCCCACCGGGGATGTGCCCGCAACCCAGGTACATGCCCTTGATCGGAATCGAACCCGGGACCTCTCAGTCCGCAGGCTGACGCTCTATCCACTGAGCCAAACCGGTTTCGGCGAGAATATAGTATCTTGAGAGAATCTTAAGAGTGTCTCAAAAGGTGGATGTGAGGAAATAGTATTTAGAGGGTTTAAGGCTGTGTCTTTCAAGGTGAGGACCTGATTGGAATTGGCCAAAGTTTATGACATTATGGTTTAGGATTGGTGGACACAGAAAAACAAAGGCATTGAAGCAATTCTTGGTGTCCTGATACGTGAGCCATTCATCCAGGTGAGCAAGCTATTTGCCCAGAAGAATTAATTTGCAATAATTTCCTAAAGCAAACAGTAAAGTGATTTGTTGATTTTTAGTCTTATCTTCCCTGGGCAAAAATTTTGAGGGAAAACCATTAAATTATGTTGACACAGGTGGTCTCATTTCTCAATCATAACAATTAGTTATGTTAATGCAGGTGTCTCAGTTCTTGTGAGTTTTGGTTAATATTTACAGAGGCTTTTCCCATTTCAAAATTATTTTTAAATTTATAAAAAATCAAATTTTCTTCTAAAAATGCATAATATCCTCTCTTTTTTCTTTCATTCTTCTCTTTCATCTTTCTGATATAATTGTTTGTTCCAACTTCAATTAATTATGCTACAAGAAATGAGGTTGTAGTACAAATTATTTTTTATCTGCCCAATTGCCCAACACCATTATTAATTAACCTATATTTTCTCCACTGATACAAAATGTCATTTTTTTCTCATGTAGTAAATTCCCATACATATCTGCATTAGATCTGGGCTCTTTTATTTACCATTGTTCTATTTATGAATCAATACTATATTATTTTAATTGTAATATTTCATAATATGCTTGAATATCTTCCAGTATTCAAGTATACCTGATTACTTTTATCTTTCAAAAAAATTTTAGTTACTCTTAAACATTTATTCATCCACATGAATTTTCTAATAAATTTGTCTAGCACTAATGAAAAATGTTTTATTGGTAGACTACAGGCATCACAACTTGCACATTGATTTAAAATTAGTTGAGATTCTTCTAGTATTAAGTCTCTCTATGAAATTAGAAGTCATTCCTTTTTAATAATTCAAGTTCTGTTTTGGGTCCTTTAGTCATATTATAAAAGTATTTTCATAGTAAGCTGCTATATTTCTTATTTACAATATTCCAAGTTATTCTATGATGTGTGGCTATTGTAAATGAAATATTTTCTTCCATTACCCTTCCTAACAAGCTTTTTCTAGGAAAAAAAAAATATGTGTGTGTGTGTGTGTGTGTGTGTGTATATACATATACATATATATATATATTCACAAATATATGTGTATATATATTCACAAATATATGTGTGTATACACACACACACACACACACACACACATATATATATATATATATATATATATACATATATATATATATTAACAAAGTAAATACGAAGTTAAAAATAGTTTTCTAAGAACATCACATTAATATCGGAGGACAATCTTAAGGTATCAGTTGAAATATATAAATAAAATACTTAATGAATGCATGCAAATAAAACTACTCAACATGACAAAATAACACAGGTTACTGCAAATCTGAACTATAATTTTAAAAAATCCCACAACAAATTCTCATGAATGTCAAAGATAACAACTTGTAATGGTAGTTTTAAGACTGAAAAATATCTAAAAAATCCAGAACATTTTAGGAAAGTCATTAATGCCATACTCTATAAAACTATAGGCAAAAATTTCATCAAAGTTATCAAAGAGAGGGGGCACTGCCTGGAGAGGAAATTAGAGTAGTTCTCAGTTCTACCCATCCCATCCACTTCCTTTACAAGCACACTGTTACATAGTCATTGTTATGCCTAACTGCATTAGGATTACCAGAGAAAATTGGGTTGTACTTTGTATTCTCAACAAATTAACTGAACACTGCAGAAAATTTGCTAAAAGCTCATTTTCCTATTAGTAGCTACCTTGGAAAAATTAAGAGTAACCACACAGTGGAAAATGTACTTTTCAGGTATTGATACTATGGCAATATCTACGAATTACTCAGATATGAAAGAATATCTATGAAATAATTTTTTCAAGCCCAATTTTACTAACTAACATTGGAAAATTAGAAATATAATGAGCATCATGCTCACAGAGATGTACAATATCCATTTATAAGACTGAAACAGCTAACAAATCCCAGGACCCTTCCCTCTGACATCACAGTATTCTGTTTCAAGGGGTAAAACATTATAATTTAAGTACTCATTCAGTGAATATTTATTGAATGCCTATATGGAACAGGCTCTATTCTTGGTACTGAAATATATATACATACATATATACAAATGCTGTTTTTGCATGTCATTTAAGGCAAGAAGACAATCAGCTTTATGAAGCTCTTGTCAGTGAAGTGAGAATATTCCAATTCCTCAAGGGAGGGATATTTTATTCCTGGAACTTTGCTGTGTGAGTAGCTTCTCCCTTAGAGATTCATATTGACAGCAATTGGAGTGGATATTATACTCACTGCTGAGGATTACATTGTATATCAAGATTCAAAGCTTGTTTCATAAAGGAAGTAAAAAATAGAGTGAAGAAAGATATTATTTTGACAGTTAAGGTCATCTGATACAACCCTACTGATTAGATAAGGAGACCTAATTTTTTTCTGCCTCCACACTATTCACATTTGGGAGACAGTCATGTGTGTGAGATCTCTCGTTAGAATTTATGACTCTCAACTCGGAGGGGGATAAGAATCTTGGTATGGGGCAGCATGAGGTGGGGAGAGAAGGAACCTGTCAGAATTTTCAGTAACCAGTATATCTGTCTACCTCATTTAAGAGCATTTACACAAAAGCCATAATGGCAGTGACTAATGATAGTTAGTACTCACCATGTGTCAGGCACTGTTTGGTTTAAGTGCTTAACTCATTTAATCTTCAAACAACCCTTGATGAAAACCTGGGGCACAAACTGGTTAAGCTGCTTATTCTAGGTCATGCAGCTAGAAAGTAACAGATCTGAGACTCAAAATTGGGCACAAATACCAGAGACTGTGATGTTAACCACTAAACTATTCTGCTTGTGGTTGCATAAAAATTCACAATGATTAAAAAACATAAATACATATCTATGGTTAAAACATCATTATGCACTTGCTCATTCAGGAGTACTTTTCATGTTTCTTCATGGCAAGATCAGAAGAATACAATAATATATTTTTGTGAGTAGTCAACAAGCCCTTGAAGCTTGAATACCACTGATTCAGATGCCATGGATGAGGTGCACACTTCTGTGTTTACTGATTACTTTCAATAAGTCTTGTCTCAAACTGGATTCTCATCCTTCAAGTGGTAACACTTATTTTTCGTTCACTTCAACAACTTCAATGATTGTACTGTACTGATTTAAACTTTCACTAGATATGAAAATATCCATCATAACAATAAAATCAACAATGGGACTCACCCACTTCCTCCTTTGTTTTGACTGGCATCAGTATGCATGGGGTTGCTGAGTGATTACATTCATGGTCCTTGTTCTATGGCATTGTAGAGGCTCCTTAAACTCTATGACAGTCCTCTTACCTATAAAATACTGTCAATAATAAATATGAACATATAAACACTTGGCACAGTACCTGCCACATGTAAATAATCAATTAATGACATGTCAGTTTTATTAACCTGTATGTCTATCAGAAACAGGGTTGTTTTTTTATTTGCTAAGTAAATTTAGTGAGTACCCACTCTTAAAGTACTCCTTAATAAAAAATAAAAAAATGCTTATATTGAGATTGAATATAAGCATCAATTATTGAAAATAATTTTACTATAAATTTATAATTTATTATCTTATTTTACTATTTTTGTACTTTTTTAGCTCATTTTGTAGGTGACAGGATTTTTACATAACACATACCAGTGTACAGGTACACACACACACACACACACACACACACTCACACACTGAATACACAGGTAGACCTGTTTGGGCACAGTCTGCATTTCTTTATGCTTGATTTAGTGTGGTGCTCCTCCCCAATTCCTGGAAATTGATAATGTGTTGGTTTTTTTCCTGCCTACTGAAATTTAACTGCACGTCATCATTTTCTTTCAGAACAAAAGTCCCTTCTCTGCTTTCAAAGTTGATAATAAATCTGATGAAAATGTCCCTGTTAATAGTGTGAGGACAAAGTATTCCAACACCTATTTCTAGATCGAGATAATACCTAGCAATTCCAGAAATATAAAGAGTGTTCTTGGTAGTCTCCAAGAGATACTGATTTCACATCTATTATATTTTCCAAAACAGTTACTCCAATGGTGGCAATTTAAAGCCAAAAACCAAAACCTGGAAACGGTAACAAGGTAGCCTGAAAAAGGCACTTGGAGGAGATAGTTCGGATTCTCCAGGAATCTCCAATTTGATCTTTATAATTTATTTTACTTTAGCAATAATCATATCTTTACACTAATTCAACAAAGGTACTTGATATTCAATTCAGGTATTGGCAATAAAAAAGTTTTTATATTTTTAGCATAAAGTGACAGAGGTGTTTGTAATCACAAAAACACACATGACCAGCATTTATTATGTACCTGTTCAAATATTCATTTTCTGAAAAAGTATCATGTGAATGCTCTCATAAATTCTTTAGGACTGGCCTCAATCCACAGAAAGTGATAGGAAAATGATATTCAGTTTCTTCATTGGGGTCATTTGTGCATCTTTCCACTTCCTCTCTGCTTTCCCAGATGTCACAGTAGCTGCCACAGAGCTAAATGATTGTGTAATCCCCAGATGTGGCTCCTCCTTGTCTGCTTTCATCTTTAAGGAAAAATGTATGTATGGCCCACTTTTTGTAAATAACAGCCATACTATAGATTTCAAATTATATATAAGGTCACAATGCAGCTGAAATAAGTTTTAAAATGAGTAAAACAGTATGTTATCAATACAACCATGAAAATGGAAATGGTTATTGGGACAAAGAGAAAATAAATTGTGCACTAAGACTGCTTACTCCTAATTTTGGTCCTTTAAATATGGGCTAGGGTAAATTTAAAAGGAACCCTTTTTATGTGTTTCAAATGTATTAAGACTTTCCACCATGGCTCTAATCAGGGTCAAACTGTTAATTCTAAAGTCTATCTTCCTAGGAAAAGAGAAAAGAAAGAAGCTTAATATAACAGACAAGAACAGCTTGTCCTCAATAGTCTACACATATATAATGAAAAAACATGAGCCCAGCTGGCATTGCTCAGTGGTTGAGCATCAACCAATGAACAGTAGGTCACAGTTCCATTCCTGGTCAGGGCACATGCCTGGGTTGCCAGCTCCATCCGCAGTGTGGGGTATGCAGGAGGCAGCCAACCAATGATTCTCTCTCATCATTGATGTTTCCATCTCTCTCTCCTCTCCCTTCTTCTCTGAAATCAATAAAAAAGCATAATAAATTACTATGTACTTCAGAATATAATACAGCATTGGGAAAAAGTAGGCTTGAATGGAAAGTAATACAATAATTAATAAATAATAACACAGAAATAAACTTTGCTTTTTGCATACTCACAGTTGTAAGTCTTCTTTGGTCCCACCCTCTATATGCCCTGTGGGCAAGGAGCTTACAATCCAATTGAAAAAATAAAAGCAAATAATGAGTTTATTGATTTTTGATGGTAATTATTAAATTACTAGATGCCCAGTGCCCAAAATTCGTGCACGGGTAGGGTCCCTAGGCCTGGCTGGCGATCAGGGCCAATCTGTGGGGCGACCAGTAGGGCAATAAGGGGGGAACCGCTGGCACCTGCCTTTGCCAGCCTGATGCTGCCTGCTCACAGGCCTGCTGCTGACACCTCCCTCTGTGGGGCGACTGGATTGGGGTAATGGCTGGCCTGGGGCCTGGAGGCTAGGTGCAACTCCTGCATTGAGCGTCTACCCCCTGGTGGTCAGTGTGTGTCATAGTGACCGGTCATTCTGCCTATCATTCCACTGTTAGGCTTTTATTATATAGGATATGACTCACATTACAAAGACTCTGGATAGCTATCAATATCTTAAGTTTGACATATCCAAGTTAAATACCATTACATGCAAGATGAAAGTTAATTTCACCTGTATCCAAGATTTCTACTCTTCCATTTGTATACCCTCCAACTGTCTTGCCTTTTCACCTTCTATCCTTCTAACACAACTAGATCATCAAAAAAACTTTAAATTCTCCCTCTGTCATTCTGATTTTCCCTTTTATGAACTTCATGATATTTTCTTTTAAAAAAATGTATATTTTTTTATTTATTTAAGAGATGAAGGGAGAGAGAATGGAGAGATAGAAACATCAATGATGACAATCATTAATTGGCTGCTTTCTGCACATCCCCAATTGGGGATCAACCTTGCAACCCAGGCATATGCCCAGGAATTGAACTGTGACCTTCTGGTTCATAAGTAGACTCTCAACCAGTGAGCTATGCCAGCGGGTGATATTTTCAATTGAATCTCAAAAATCCACATCCATTATTTCATGATTACGCATCTATTGCATTTATTAGCCTTGCTTCTTCAAATAGATGCAAACTCCTTGAAGGCATCTATGTCTCTATTTTTTTTAGATATAACTAAGAACATCTTACCATGTGTGCGCATGAAATAGAATATCACCATATGTTTTCTCTACATTAATTGAGGAGAGAAGATAGAAGAGTAGCATTTTTGTAGCCTCAACATTTTTCCTTGAGAGTGTGAAGCTTTAAGACACTCATGCTTCAATATTTTATTTTTTCATGTTAGTAGGTGCTCAAAATTCACTCAAATGATTAAAGCTAGATATTTTTAGTTCCTATGAATTATTTCTAAAGTAGAATTATATTTTTGCTGTTATTTGACTAAATATACTTGGCCTGAAGAATATGAGTATAAACAAAAATGACTCACATCCACAAGAATAAACAGGACTCAGTCAATAACCAAGTAGTACCCTAATACCTTCAGGTAATACTGATGGTCATGAAGCAACATTCATAATATGTCACACTTCAATGAAAGTGATTGCAATCAGAATAACATTCAATTTAGTTGGCTCTTTTTAAATGATGACTAAGTCTGACTAAATTTCAAAAGATTTCAGTTGGATGGCCTTAGCAAAGATTGCCACCACCCACATTTTCAAATGTACTAGGACATATTCATGTTGTGTAATATTTTCATTGTATGGCTTTTATTCCATAAATGGTATTTTAATAGAGGACTATTCCATTAGTAAACAGACTGGTCTTGCTGACACATCTTTCCTTTAAAAATATACTTTGGCTGAATTCTAACAAAACCATTTTGAATGCAAAAGGGATGCTTTTCAAGCCAGATGGTTTATCTAATAGGAATGTTTTCTGATTAGAGAAACAGCAGTAGACTCATGATCACAGCAGGTGCCAAACTGATCCTGTAGTTTACATGAATTTGCAACTGAACAAGTCATGAACTAAAGGGAATCTATTTTATAATGTGCCACAGTCTATTCTGAGAAGAAGGGGAAATATAAAAAATGCTGCCATAGCAGATAAAGTTTATATATCATATCATGATATGAATGTGCCATTATTGCATTTGTGGTAACAACATTTATTTGTATGCTACATTTTCTGAGTATATTGTTGATACTACTAACAAAATTTTCTATATATAAAAGCCTAATCAACCATTATGGCGGAATGACCAGAATGAGCAGTTGCTATGATGTGCACTGAGCAGGCAGGCAGGTGAGTGGTTAGGGGTAAGCAGGCAGGCAGACAAGTGGTCCCGGATTGCTAGAGGGATGTCTGACTGCTGGTTTAGGCCTGATCCCCACAGGGCATCCCCTGAGGGGTCCTGGGTTGTAAGAGGGTGCAGGCCAGGCTGAGGGAATCCCTCATCCCCACTCCCACCCCCATGCATGAATTTCATGCACCAGGCCTCTAGTAAAATAATAAAAACTTACAGGATGGGGTAATAATCAAAAGTTTATTTATTTAAAAATGTATCATGTTTTTTTCTTTCTCATTTTCCTTATTTCTTGTACCTGTATTTTCTATTTTTTTCATCAAGAAGCAATTTTTTTAAATGTACTAGGAAAGAGGGCAACAGGATATTATTGGTATGATAGGCCCAACTATATCTAAGTAAGCATAAAAGTGAGCTTTCTAGGTCCTACGCGAGAATGCAGATTCCAAAATGATAGAATTATTACTTGTTAAGATAATGTAAGTTGCTTTTGGGTACTAGCATGATTATTGGGGACATAAAAGGTTGTGAGCTCACAGACCCACACTCTGACTCAATTGATCTTATTACCAATGGTTTGCTAAGGTGACTAAACAGAAGCACCTGGGTGATATGTAAGAGTCACAGCATGCTGTTGTATGTCCACACCTACTTTCCTATCTCATTACATCAGCCAGTCTGTTTATTGGCTTCTTTGGAGAAAATCAAAGTAAAAGTAACCTAGAATTGAGTCCAAGTCATCATTCTCAGTCATCCTCACCCCAGGCAAATTTCATGATCTATTCAAAAACAGTTGGTTAAACAGTAGAGATTGTTAGGCCCTGGAATTTGTTCAAATCAGAGATGAATTACCCTTAAGGATCAAAATTTCCCAATTGTTTTAGTAATTCTACAACCTTATAAATATAAATATATAAATTAATCCTCTCTAAAAGTATTAAGCAAGCATTAAAACATTTCTAAGTGAAGTTAAAATTTAAATCCCATTTTTTCATGAAATATAGTGATTTGGCCAGGTTTTTTTTTATCCTTCATGGATTTTGTGTTATAGTAATCAGAATTTTACTATGGTCCATTATTATAAGAATCTTTACTAGAGCAAATTTCTGTGCCTTATATCATATAATTTTCTCTAATTAATCAAACTCCTTCAGAATGTTTAAAGTATTTATTATTTTTACCACTCACTTTGGCATTTTTCATAAAAAGAATTGGAACCCTATACTACATAATTATTTGATGCATAACTTTTGTTTTTATTTTTTGGTTGGCTATGAGCATTTTCCATACAGAGAACATATCTTCATAATTCTATATTAGCAGAACTGATGATTAATGTGTTTATTTTATTCAATTTGTCGTTTTGCCTATAAGACAGTGGATTCTGTTGAAATAGAAAGACCTGCCCTAAATGATTTGGCTCAGTGGATAAAGCATCTATCCTCAGACTGAAGGATCTCAGGTTCAATTCTGGTCAAGGGCACATACCTCGTACCTCAGCTGCAGGCTTTATCTCCATGATCCTCAGCCCTAGTGGAGGCACATGCAGAAGGCAACCAATCAATGTGTCTCTTTCACATGGATGTTTCCCTCTCTCTGTCTCTCGTCTTGCCTCCCATTCTTTGTAAAAATCAATGGGAAAATATCCTCAAGTGAGGATTAAATTGGGAAATTATGATCCTTAAGGGAAATTCATCTCTCATTTGGACAAATTCCAGGTCCTAATAATCTCTACTGTTTAACCAATTGTTTTTGAACAGACCATGAAATTTGCCTGGGGTGAGGATGACTGAGAATGATGACTTGGACTCAATTCTAGGTTACTTTTACTTTGATTTTCTCCAAAGAAGCCAATAAACAGACTGGCTGATGTAATGAGATAGGAAAGTACGTGTGGACATACAAGATACAATAATAATAAGAAGGAAGAAATAGAAAGACCTTTTTTTAGCTCTTCTCAAGTTTTAGAAGTCTATCATAAAAGCTGCTACAGTATGAAGTAGCATTATGGCATCTCTCATCCTTACCGTATGAGCAAACTGATGAGAACCTGCACTTCCTTTCTTTTCAATTTTTTTTCACGTTTGCTGTGGGTTGGTGTTTCTGAAACAAAACAAGGTCTGCAAATATCTTCTGGTAATCACAAGTTTTTAATAAAAATAATTTAATTTTCCTCTTCCTTTTAGTGATGTATAAGCTCATATCAGGTTACCTGCATGGCCGTTATAAACAAGCACTGTCAGGGGATTCCAGTGCCCACATTGTACATAGTTTGGAAATGAGTTGGTGACCTGAGGGGATACTTTAATGGCCCTGAGAAAATGAGAAAGGAATAGAGTTAGATTCAGAACATTAATTATATGCTCTTCTCCTTTTATAATATACATACTTAAGAAGTCAAGCTTAAAAGATGCTAACCTTTTCTATTCCAACAGAGGTTTCATGAATGTGAATGGAGAATAATAGAAGGAGAGCTGAATCATCACGTGGGGTGTAGTGGGGGTCATGTGCCAACTCAGAAGACCCTGTTATATCAGGTAATGCCACTTTTATTCTGCAAACACTGATTTAGATTGTGCAAAAGAACATCATCATTAAATCCATGTGATGTTAATTTTAAAATTATTTAAATATGTCTAGGAATACACACACACACACACACACACACACACACACACACACACACACACACACACACTAGAGGCCTGGTGCAAAAAATTCATGCACTGGGAGGGTGTCCCTCAGCCCAGCCTGCACCCTCTCCGATCTGGGACCTGGGACCCCTCAGGGGATGTCTGACAGTCGGACATCCCTCTCACAATCCAGGCATGATGGCTCCCAACCGCTCACCTGCCTGCCTACCTGATTGCCCCTAACCACTTCTGCCTGCCTGCCTGATTGCCCCTATTTGTGCACCCTGGCCCTAACTGTTCCCCTGCTAGCCTGATCACCGCCTAACCACTCCCCTGCCAGCCTGATTGACACCTAACCGCTCCCCTGCCAGCCCGATCGCCCCCAATTTCCCTCCCCTGCTGGCCTGATCTCCCACAACTGCCCTCCCCTGCCGGCCATCTTGTGATGACATGGGCACAGCCATCTTGTGAACACATGGGGGAGGCCATCTTGTCCAAGGGCGTGATGGTCACTTTGCATATTACCTCTTTATTATATAGTATATATATTTATAATATATCTATATATCTATATATCTATATATCTATATATATATAGATATATATCTATATATCTATATATATATATATATATATATATATATATATATATATATATATATAATTTTCAACATTTTGGCATAATCATGATTTTCTGTACACATTCACTCTTCCAGTTAGACTCTGGAAACTGCTAACCAATTTCTTTGCTAAATTGCCAGTTGGTTCTGTTTTCTAGAGAACCCTGACCAATACCATGTCAGCCTGACTAGATCCAAAGGGCCTTCTTGTGTCATCCACACATACCATTGAACCAGCCCTGACCAGTAAACAACCCTGAGGTTTTGGAGATAATGTCACCTTCATTCCTGACGAGTTCCCTTCTGGGTGCCAGGTGAGCTTCCCTACTAAACAGAACTTGACTGGGGCCATGTGAGTCCCCCTACTTAACTGTAAAGCCTCAAATCTCAGAGACCAGGAACTTAAGTCCGCATCTTCCTTTCCAGAGTATCCCTATCATCTTTATGCAAATTGTAGACCTCCAGTGTTCTCAACACTTTTAGAGTATATTTTGCTGTTTTGCTAGCTTCTTGAGGTAAAAGTAAGTTTCATTTATTGCCAGGCTTGTTAAACAGTGCATTTACTCCTATAATATTTCTCTTGAGGATGATTTTTATATATGATTCAATATCCAGTGAGTCTCATTTCCAAATTGTCTGTAATTTCCTCTTTAACACAAATAATAAGAAAAGTATTTATTTTTAATTCTAAAATATTAATTCGGGCTATTTTTGCTTTTAAACTCTAATTTTATTGAGTTGTTTTCCATTAACATAACATGTATAATTTGGCTTGTATTTTATTTATTTTTACTAATAATATTCTATGAGTATTTGGGGGGGGGGGATGATAGCCTCTATATACTGGAATTTTTAAAGTCGGTTATTATGTGAAATTCTATTTCTAATAGTTTTGCTCCATATTTTTGTGGCCATATGTTTTTCAGTACATGCAAGCGTATGATGGTGATATCTTCCTGGTAGATTGTATCCTTTGCCTTTTTGTTCCAGCTATTGTTGCTTCAGTTCTATAGCTCACCTTAGCTGCCTAGCTCACCACTGATTATACCCAGGGGTCCTAGAAAGACCATCAGGCAACATCTTCTTTGCTTTTTGGTGTTCTGCTTCTATATTCCCTCAGCAAGCACTCAGAATTCTCCACAGGACAAGATGTTGTTTTTCAGAACAGTCAAATCACATTCCATTAACAAAAATATCAGATGTCAGTCTGCAGAGATGTACCACAGCGACCACATATTTTTTTATTATGATACAGAACATTTTTACTGCTATAATGAAGAATCCAGAATAACTTCTCTGATAGTGCAATCAGCTTTTTATTTACCTAGTTATACGGTTCGTTCAAGTGATTTTTCATGAATAAAAGAGTCCGTCTTAAAGATATATTTGTTATCTCTATTTCAAAACTGAATCTGATTTCCTTTGAAACCTCACAAGAATTTTTGCAGAGTCTACTTTTTTCCTTCAAGATTTCAAAGAATCTAGGGCCCAATCAGAGTTCAATTTCAACATAACCAGTCATACATTCCCAGAAGTCTCTGTAAGAAAGAAGCTTTTCACAAGCTTCCTCTTAGCTCATGAAAGCAATTTAATATAGTAAGTCAGCTCTGTCATTAGAGGCAGGTGGCACTTGACCCAGTCCCTATTATTCTGCCATTTCCCATGAGACATTAAAAATGTACTTAATTTTTTTTACGACTAAATTTATTCAAATACAAAAAATGAGAATGATACTAGAATTTACCTTAGACCACTGTGCCAGGATTAAATTAGATCAAATCTGGAATGTGTGTTGCAAGACCTTGGCGCAGGGGGAGGACTCCAATACAAGATAGCTATTATTAGCCATGGAAGCTCAATCCTGGGATGATAAATATATGCCCAGCTTGCATATCTTATTCCAGAGATCATTACCTTTTCCCTGGGCAGAGATCACTATTACACCTAGACGCAAGGGCCAAGGAGCCATCAGTATCTGGGAAAGCACATGGAGTAACAGAAGACAGGGTACAGGAAGCAGGTGCTGAGTGATCCACTTAATTCTGATGGATGGCATGTGTCTGGCCTCGGGCTATTTTTAACTGGCCCAGCAAAATTGCAGCAGATCTTACTCTCTAGCCTCTTAAAGGCACTGCCAGCACCTGCCAGGCTCCAGAACCGATGGGAGCTTTGTGTAAAAGTGTTTGGTATCCTTTCTGGCCAACTACTGTTTTTTAATTAGGCCTTAAATTCCTTGCCACACTGTCTAATGATATGGCTTGTTTTCACTATGTATCTATCCATTATAATGCAAACAGTGAAATATATGTCGCTAGTGCTCATATTTGTTTCTCTTTTTATACTCATTACATTTCTGAGAGCTGGATGTTGCCTTACGCAGCAAGGTGAGTCAGCAGATAAAGTGACCATGAGTGTACACGTCAAACAAAACTCATCCCCTCATTATGCTGCTGAGAATAAAAGGAGTATGGCTGCTGCTTCACTTCTGTCTTTCAAACCTCATGCAAAACATCTCTTAAGACCCATCTAGAATGTTCAGGGAAGGGAATTTTGCGAAATAAAATTCCAGATGATCTCAATTGGCCCAATATAAACCATGATAATCTCTAACTGATGTGTTTAGGCACCTCAATTCAACCTTACAAACATAATCTCTTGATTTCTATTATTTTCTGCCTCAACTTCCTTTTTTCCAAGGTTTATTATGAAAGAAAATGGCTCCACCATTTAGTTGTTCAGTCTTACAATATTGCAATCACATTTTTTTTTAAATCTCTTAAACCTCTTATCTAATGTCTCAGTGATTAGTAGTCTCAGCATAGGGTCATCGTAGCTACCTTGAACATATGTTTTGATTTTCACTCTTCTCAGCACCTCCACCACCACCACCACCGGCCACCCAATGAAGTGATTATCATATCTAAGGTGGGCAATTTCTGTAGCCTCCCAATTTGCCTCTTTGTATCTCTCAATCTATTTTCCCACAGCAGCAAGAAGATACTATTAGGTGGCAAATCAGATAATGTCACTTCTCTGCCCAAAACCTTTCCATACTTCCCCAACACACTTAGAGTAGATTGTTGAGTCTTATTTTGCTTATGTCACTACTCAGCCTCATCAAGCTTTCTCTGTGTCTTCATTTTCTACCATTTTGCTAGTGGTCTACTTCACCCCAGGCAGTGTTTCCCTTGCTATTCCTTAAGTACTCTGAGTACACTTTTGTCTCAGGGCATTTTCACTTGCTATTCCCTCATCCTGAAATACTGTTCTTCCACATACTTGTATGGCAGGCTTACTTGTACATTTGAACAAATTTCTGTTTCTTTATCCTCATACAGAGTAGCTTTTTTGCTTATATCTCCACTTCTAAGAGACATGCATTGTTGTTGTTTTTTTCCCCTTAAAACAGCATCCATGTCTGTCTACCCTATTATCCTTCTTTATTTTCCTTCATAGCCTTTACTACTCCGCTATTTTGTGTATTTTTATTATATTATTTGTTCTCCCCATACTAGAATGTAAGCTCTGTGAAAGTGGGTCTTGGTCTGTACTATTCACTTTTGAGTCCCCAACATTATAACACAACTTGGCCCATGGTAGACATGCATCAAATATATCTTCTGTTGATTAGGAGGTATACGTTTGTTTTCTTTGTAGTGAGTAGAGTATGTCCTGCTGAGGGGCTAATAGAAACTGTGCTATATGAAACTGGTGCAGGGCCATTAGGTAGATTTGTGCAGCTTGTGCACTTTAGAATGCCAGGGGCATCCCTTGGATTTGCATCATATACAAACTCTGCAGCTGTTCACATTGGCCCTGAAAATGAGAAAAGAGAAAGGGCATTTTACAGATGCCCAAACTTGAAGCTAACAGAGAGGATTAGGGAAAACTGATAAGTTTTGAGAAAGTGTAATAATAGCATCCTCAAGTCCTCCATTGATGATGTGATCATGCAGGTACTAACACTAGAAACTATGATCTTTATTAAAGTCACTTTTCTTCCCAAATAAATTAAGCAAAATGCATAATCTTAGGCCAATAAAATATGTGTGATTAATATTTAATAACTAGAATATGTCAGCTGAACAATATCATGTTAGGTAGATTAGATTAAATAATATATTGAGTTTATTAAATGTATTTGGAGAGATAAAAATAAATGGCAATGACTGATATAAAACTAAAATGTTCAAATTAATTTTTCTTTCTACATTTTAAGAATTTTGAAAGTTTCAGGAAGAGATAGATATTCTGTATGAGGGTATTTTTTTTTTCATCCATCCCCAAGCAATGAGCTGATAGAGATTTCAAATTTATAAGTACTTTGAAGTTATCAGAACAGAGGAATCATCAATTTTAAGGTCTTTCCCTCTTTTTATTTCTACTGTTCCTTAGGTCATTTTATGCCCTGGACCATTGAACTCCCTCTTTCTTAGGTCTCTATCACTCATCTCAGATCTCTCTAACTTCTCTGTCCTGTCTGGCATTTTACCTGTACTTCCTTCCCATTAAAACCACTACAAAGCTCACAAATCATGGCCTCTGGACAGTCATTTATCTTCTACACATCAGTTTCATCACCTATAAAATAAAAATACTACCGATCTCTTATGTATTTTACAAATATAGTATGCCATGAGGCAAATTATATGTGTGGAGAATGATGAAAGATGCTGCAAAATTATATGAAGGTAAGGATAGAGAAGGAAGCTACATCACCAAAGGAGATGCCACTAATACAGGAACAAAGCCAAGCAGGGGTCTGAAGAAAGAGATAAGGAGCCAAGAGTGGGAATCAGGTGAGGGGGAAAGTAACTGTACATAATAGCTTAAGGGAACAGGATGGAAATTAGTGGGGCATCTTGTGAAACTGAAAGATAAGCACAAGTAAATATAATCTTTTTGCTCATCAGGAAGAACCAGGCACTGTGATAAATCTCAATAAGCTGTTATTCTATGCATTGGAGATGAGTGAGTGAAAACATGGGCTGACTTATTTACAGTGAGTTTGGAATTAGTATTGGGTAATGATTGCTGCTGCTTTGTACTTAAGTGGAATTACATTATGATTTTGCTAATTGAATAACACATAAGTGTAAAATCTATTGAAGGCTCAACCTCTCACTCTTATCAAAGAAGTAAGAAAATGAGCAAGAAGTAATAGACAATTAGGGTTTACAGCTACTAATCCCAAGAGAGTCTTGTGCAAGAGCCAATAATAGAGGTTGCTCAGAACAGGGATCTAGCTCAGAGTAAAAGATTGAGGGCCTGAGGCTATGACTTCCTCTTCATGCTTCTCAAATCGGAAGAATTTGGTATACCTTTTTCATTAAGGATATCTAAGAAAATCCCAAGGAACATTGGAGAAAGCTTCAAATATTAGGTTTTAATATAAATAGATCCCCTGATACTTTTAGAATTAGATACTAATGAGACTTCAGCATACTGTTCTTCCTAGGGAGAAAATCACTCACTAGGGCAATTCCTCTTACTTATTTTGGAACTCTGAAAAGGTGGCTAATTCTAAATGAGAAGGATTATTTTAATTATATCTATGTACTCAGTTACCCAGGCATGAGAGTGCAAAAATGTAAAATTCCAATTAATATATATATATATATATATATATATATATATATATATATATATATATATATAATTTTACACATTGATTGGATGAAAAGCTGCATCACGATTATACCAAGGATTCATATCCAAAATTCCTGGAAATGGAGTGTTTTATTTTAATGACTACTACCTGACATGTGTCCTCTTTAGAAAAGAATGTTTAAATAGTTTAACACTAAACTCCAAACACGATATTAAGAAAAGTTTTGTCTTACAGAAAGTAAAATATTTATATTGATAGAAAAACTCAAGTCATTATACTTAGCCTTATATGAAAATTTGATTTTATGCCATTTTTTGATATGGAGAAATTTATAGAAATGACCCAGGTGGTGTAGAAATCAACTTATTTTTCACAATACCACAAAATAGTGAACATTTTTCTAAGCTAATTTAATGTATTTAATAACAAAAAAAATTGTTTCATTTTTTTCTAGAAAACATTATTAAATCTTAGATTTCTATTTTTCTCTATGCTGTAATACTTATTTCCATTGATTAATTAGCTCAAAAAATATTTGTGGAGTACCTACTATATGCCAAGGTAATGGAGATAGAGAAGAAAACAAAAGAATAATCCCCTGCTTTCTTTGAGCTTGTTCTAGTAGTGAGAAAGATAGACAATAGATGATAGATGATAGATAGATAGATAGACCATGATAAAAAATAAATAGGTAAATGAGCTGGAATTCTTGGTAATCTATAAACTTCAAGATCAAAAGAAAGAATATTTTTATCACGGGAGTGACAGTGACAAAGTCTAAAGACAGGTATTAGCAATATTGTAGAAAACAAGAGAAAACTCAGTATAATTGGAACAAAGCAAGCACATAACGTTGGGGAATAGGTAGATACTAGATCTTAAAGGGCCTCATATGAACTTTCTATGTTCAATGTTGTATGACTTGGATATTCTATGTAATAAACCACTCCAAAACTTAGTGGCTTAAACCATAATATTAATTTACTTTGTTCACAGATATTCAATATTCTATGCAGCATCAGCTGGAAGTTTAACTGGAGACTGAAAACTTTAAGACAGATTATGCACATGACTGCCATGTTGGTGCTGGTAATTAGATGGAAGCTCAGTCAAGACTGTAAGCCAGGGTCCAGGTTCTTCTTCACATGGCCCTCTCCACACCAGTCCCTTAGGATTATACAAACATAGAAAGTAGATTTTAAGAGCAAACATTCTAACTAAACTTGAAAGATATATCACATTTTATAACCTAATCTCAAAAATCATACTGTCACAATCTGCCCAGATTCAAGGAAAGAAAATAGCTCTCAATGGGAGGAAAATCAAAGTCATATTGTAACAAGAACATTTTGAGATAGGAAGTCTTGTTAAAGACATCTTTGAAAAATAGAATCTGTCACAGTTTGTCAACATTTATATGCCTCTCACATGGAAATTATATTCTTCACCTTTCCCAAGATTTTAAAGTCTCAATTCCATAATTGTATCAACTCAAAGTCAAGAATATAATTATCTAGCCCTGGCCCTGTAGCTCAATTGGTTGGAGGGTTGTCCCATACATCAAAAGGTCGGCCGTGTGTTCAGTTCTTGGTCAGGGCACATACCTAGGTTGCAGGCTCGATCCCTGATTAGAGTGCTTATTGGGAGGCAACCAATCTCTCTCTCTCTCTCTCTCTCTCTCTCTCTCTCTCTCTCTCTCTCTCTCTCTCAATATCAATGAAAACATGTCAACAGATGAAGATTTAAATAAAAAAGAATGAAATTATCTAAATCAAGTCAATGTATAGGTGATACTCCTTATATGCAGTTACTCATATACAGCTCTTTGAGCACTGCTTTTTTACATTGTGATGTGATATGACACATCTAACCTAAAGAGAGAATTTTTCTAGGTCTCCAAGTACTCAAAACAAAATGGTATAATGGGCATTGAATAACTGCTATAGACACTCCCATTCAAAATGGCAGGAAAAGTAGTCACTAGACCAGTGATGGCGAACCTTTTGAGCTCGGCCTGTCAGCATTTTGAAAAACCCTAACTTAACTCTGGTGCCGTGTCACATATAGACATTTTTTGATATTTGCAACCATAGTAAAACAAAGATTTATTTTTTTGATATTTATTTTATATATTTAAATGCCATTTAACAAAGAAAAATCAACCAAAAAAATGAGTTCACGTGTCACCTCTGACACGCATGTCATAGGTTCGCCATCACTGCACTAGACCATAGCAGTTCTGAAATCAAGCCAGGAACATGTTGCCAATTTCTTGATTACAGTTCAGCCTTACTCCTTGTAAGGTATTTTCCATTGCTCTTGGCTCAACTCAGTGAGCTCTTGTTTCTTTCCTCTGTGTCCACCTTCCTTTCCCTAAGCCTTTGTAAGCCTATGCACAGCTTCTAAAAGTTTTAGCATTCAGGGCCTTTACTCATGTGATATTTTTTGTCCTTTTATCACAAGCAGATACAATTCCTTTAGCATTTTGGTGGGCTTTCTGTATATTGATTGATAATTTAATTCACCAGACTAAAGTAATAACCACAAATCTTTTTTGGTTATTGAGATAAGTTATTCTCTTCCTTGACCTCACCATGACACTGCTTGGGAATCACATCCTTGAGAAGATTATAAGCCCTTTGAGAGCACTGAAAATTACACCATTAAGATCTTTAGAAGGGCTTTTGTCTGTTTGAAAGATCCTATGAGGAACCACCTCAGATCTGAGATCTTAATATAAATTTTACAGCACATATGATCTTCTCCCTTAAGCCAGACATTAATTAGAGCATCATTTGCCACCTAGAGAGATTTGGGAAGATAAACAGATTTGTTTGAAACTAAGAAAATCTGGATTCTTTACTTTTAAGGAGTCATTTTTATCTCATTCCTCTCTTCTCACATTATACATAGGCAATTGAAAAAAAAAATCCAAGTGACACTTTAAATATTTTGCCTGAAAATACCCTTAGTTTGATCATTGAGTTCATTGGAAATTTTCCTATATTCTATATTACTTCAGGTAATATTGTTGCCAACATTTTCATCTCTTCCAACTATATTTTTCTTTGAGCTGTCAAAGAAAGACTCCTCAAGGTTTTTAGGCTTTTGTTAACATTTTGCCAAGCTTCAAGGTTCCTCAGGTGTCCTGTCCCAAAGCCAATGCTACATGTCTTAAAGTTTTTACAGCAGAATTCCACTCTCAGGTACCAAAATCTGTGTTAGTTTTATATTGCTGTATTTAAAAATAAAACTTCCCCAAAACTTAGTGACTTAAAACATCAATAATAATTTCCTTTCCTTTTAATTCTGCAGTCTCAACAGAGCTTGATGTAGATAGCCCATCTCTGTTCCAGATGTCAAGATGGCTCCCTTAAATGGATGGCAAAGTAATTCATTAATTGGTTGTGAACTTAGCTGAGGCTGGGGGCATCAGTTCCTCTCCATATGGGCTTCTCCACAGGCTACCTGGGATTATCCAAGCATGGGGACTGGGTTCAAAAGCAAGTGTCCAAGAGAACCAGGAATGGTTTTATCTGATTTTATCGCCTATAGTAGTGTCATTTCCACTGGAGTCATAGTACCATCCAGAATTAAAGGGAGAGGACACAGACTTCCACATTTAAGTGGTAGAAATATCAAATCACATTAGATCAGAATGTGGAAGCTATCTTTGGAGACTAGTAATAGCCTATATGAGAAGACACTGAACTGCTTTGAACTAGATTAGTAATGTGATTTGATTTTTTTGCAAAAAGATGGCTATGGCTACCACAGGGAAGACAGACTAATATGTGTGGTAAGACTGGAAAAGGAAGACTATTAAGAGGTTATTTCCATATTTTAGAAAATATATGATGGCAGCTCCCACTAGGGAGAAGTAGAGATGAGAAAAAGTTTGCACATACAATTCCATAGTCCTGATTAATATTGTAGGAAATCAGACAAGCTGAGACTCTTGGGAAAACAGCTGACAGTCTAAAGCTGAAAAGTCTAATAACCAGCCAAATACAGAGACCTAGAAAGAACTAGTTCAACAGATTCAAGATTGGCCCAGTG